>NW_028318495.1:525000-697500 GCF_062004578.1 Staurois parvus | reverse complement strand
GAGCTTAATAAATGAGGGGAAGCTTTGCGGACTTCCATCATCCAATCATGTGAAAGGAAAATTTCTTTTTTTTTTGTTTTTTTAATTTTCTTGACATGTGATTGGGTATTCTTTGCAAAGTGAAGCTTTACCTCATCTACCAAGCAGGGGGGCAACTGCACTTGCAAAGTGCACAGTCTATTTGCCTTTAGTAAATCGACCCCTGCGTGTCTTACAGAAACACAGTCCGACCTACCTGTGGATTTGGGCAGATTCTTGAGGAAGTCTTTGCGGTCATCTTCGTGCAGGATGGTGTACACGCTGGTGTTGACCAGATCCTCCTGCTTGTACTGTAAGTACTGGGTGACGTTCTCGGATACGAACACAATGCTGCCTTCCCGGTTCACCACAAACAGGAACCCGTCCAGAGCCTGCCGACAGAACCGTGCACACGTCACACAAGAGGGAGAGAGGTTCCAGGGTTACGGAGGAGGTCTGGTGCTAGAATTATCGCTCTTACTCTGGCATGCGAGGTGATATGTAACATGTGTATTACAATCAATGGATTCATGCGTAGGCACGCTGATGTGTGCGTTTACGTTTGTACCTGTGTGTGTGTGGGGGGGCCTAAAAAAAAATTTCTGGAGGGGGGATGTTATGTGCTTGGATTTAACTATTTTTTTTTACAAAAAGGGAAAAAAAGATTTTTTTTACTGAACTTTTTTTTCATCACCTATGGGACACAAATATGTGATGATTTATTGCTGACAGGTTCTCTTTGAGACATGCAGGGTCTAAAAGTCTCCTGTGTCTCCTCTGTGATCCATTAGATGTATTGCAATACATCTTCCCCCGGCTATTCTAGGCGGGAAAGTGACAGCCGCGACCCGGAAGTCGCCTTCCCGGTCACACAAAGATGAGGAATGAGGAGGGGATTTCACCGGAACCACTGCGAAAGCAGTCAGCAACCGCGGAGCCGCCTGACTAGGGGGGGGGATATCCTCCTGCGCTTGATATGGGTACGTCCCTATCTACCAGCTGCAATCACTCAACCTCAACCAATAAGTCGTAAATACCATATATTAAATAGTGAAGCGCTCCCAAACTACCTAAGAAAAATCCCTCTATACATACCATAAATACCAACTGAACTTAAAAGTAATCGATACCATAAGGTGATGAAAAACATAAAAACTAAATCTATTAGTGAAAATACATAAACACCTCTCTTAATATCAATTAATAATGCCTCATAATTAATCTGTGATGGAAAATAACAAATATGAAATTCATGAAAAATACTCAAATATTAGTGAAAATAATAATACTAATTCATGTGACAAATCGTGATAAATTGTGACAAACCTATAAATCAAATAAATAGTGATTCTTCAAAAAATAAATAGATAAATAAATAAATATGCAATACATATATCCTGTGATAAAACCCTATAACAAATTAAATTAAATAGATAACTACTTAATTCTGTGAAAAAAAAAATAAATAAACTCAGTGTCCAAAATATACTCAAAAAGTCCATGCAAATTGTGAAAACACTCTGTGATCTTCACTTCTAGTGCTCAAAAAGGAATCCTCCAATGGCAGCAATGCCTGCTCACCTCCCCTCCTCGACCCACACAGGGCCACAAGGCAAAAAAACTCCCCTGACTGCTTCCACCGGACAGGCAGGAGTCTGCCGGCCAGATTTACACACAATTCCCATGGCATACATTCCCATGATGTCATACATACCAGACGTCTCCATCAGGGGGGGAGGGGCTTTCTCAGCCAAGCACACCATTCTGCATGCCTGAGCTAAGAGTAGTGGATTCAAGGAAGTAAATGCCACGTGAATGATCTGCCCTTACTCAAGATGGCCACTGCCAGAAATGCTAGGGGCTGGTGTTTTTCAAAGAGAGGTCTCAGCAAAATAAAGCATCAAGATATGGATTGGGGGTGGGGCGTTGCTTTCAATACTAAAAAGCGTTTTTGGTTTGTGCTGCTCAGATGCAGCGAAGTTACACTTCAAATAAAAGTTTAAAAAAATAAAATAAAAATCCACTTTGTGTGCACCAAATGTTTTTGCCAACCCAGATATTCTCTTGTAAAAGTAGCCGTGACATCATCACTGTGCTCTGTGCACAGATGTGGGCGGGACCAGCAGGCTGCACTTACAGGAAACTACAGGAGGGGGCGGAGACAAGCCCAGTCTTCCCTGCCTACAGAGAGAGAGCAGCATTGAGCGGTCTTTATGACAGGAAGTCTAAATTCCTGCACAGATCTGGATGAAATACACAAAGCTCCCCGAGATTCAGGGAGAACACACGCGACTGAAGAGCTGCTTATCCCGGAGTTCAGCTTTATAAATTATTTTAGGGGATTTAGGACGAAGTACACAGCACGAGCCAACGATGGCTGTACACACCTGTAGTAGAAGGGGCCCCAAAGAATCCTTATCGATCACCCCCTGCCCTGTGGACGACACGTCTGCCTTCTGGACCTCATCATCATTGGAGGAAGCCTTTCCTAAAAAACACACACAGGAAAAAAAAAAATTTATTCTGAGACCAGAACAGATCTTCCATGCACACCGGGGGATCGCAGCACTGCTGCCCGGCTCACTGTATCTGTGGAGGAAGTCATTGTTGTCACACCGGCTGGACTACAAACGTGTGTTATTGTTCATCTAATGGTCGATGTGATTAGTAGTTTCTACAACAGAGTCAACGTTCTTTGCGTTTTCCTTTCAGCTCACAGGTAGTGACAAGGACAGTGCATTTCTGACAGGACTGATAGGGATTCACTGCACTAGCTGAAAAGTGAAAACTAATGCAGCCACCACATCTCAAGCAGAAATATACAACATTGTTGGTTATTTTATACAAATTTTCCAAAAGGAATCACAAAAACAGGAACAAAACCAATGTAAAGTATCATTGTAAATAACGCGTTGTCATTGGAAGACAATATAAAGAAAAGAATAAACATAAACCTAAAGATAAAACTGAAAGCATTTTGTTCCATCGAAGACCTGCTGATCCTGCCAGAAACTGTGTGAGCTGATAGCTTCCTGTATTCTCAGTGTCTGCTGATTCCTATCAGATACAACCGTTCCCAGTTATCTCTAGGACTATAGAAATCCCCCCCCCATCATACAGAGAAGAGAGGTGGTTCTGTTGTCCAAAATTCAAATACATTTTTAGTTATTTGGAAATTCGGATGTATCCGAAACACAATAGTAATGAATGCACACGAATTGTCCGAAACAGTGAAATTCATGCAAACTGGCGAAATCCAAAATGCGATTCAAATAGGACAACGAATATGAAAATGTAAACATAACGCAATTCTTAGATGTAAAAAATTCAGCAGCTGCATCAGAAATCGTAAACAGAAAAACTGTATGCGAATGGCGATTCGAATTTTCCGAATTCAATCAAATTGAATTCGACCGAGTTGAATTGAATTCGACCAAATTTGAAAAATTCAAATCTAATTCAAAAATGAATAAATGAAACTAAACGAATTCCAAAAACTAAATTTAAACTACAAATTAGTTAATTGGCAAAAAGGAATGAATATGAATGAAACAAATGTTTTAATTCTACACGCCTCTAGACCCAAGTTAGATTGACAATGCTGCTCCTCCATAGATGTGGTGGAGTGAGCGAGCGTGGTCACCCCAGGACAGGAAGTGTGTTACTGGCAGGATCACCAGAGGGAAATAAAGCCTGAAAAAAGGAGAATGCGGTCACAACAGAGGACTGGAAGGCTGCAACTAATTATATTTTTGTTTTTGGGTTTAGATACCATTTAATGAGCTTTAACCTCCTCCTTCAGTCGCAGCCTCCTCATCTTCACAGAGGTTCAGCAACACAGCAACCTCCATCTTGTGTTTGTACAAACCTCCTCCTATCGGAACCTCCACAACTTCCAGACCTAACTTTATATTGTGTTTGTTCTCAGCAGAACAGGAATGTGGAAGTCATAAAATGATTTTTATTTTCCTTTAGCAAAGATTAATCATGGCTTTGGGTATTTTTAGACCATTTAGGTCAACTGCTAATCTCTTCTCCTTCGGTAACAATCACAGGAGAGGATGGACTTGTTTTTGGTGTTCTGTTGTCATCACCCAAAAGTTACTCCCACAATAAAATACGGAGTCATGTCCTCCTGATGAGCGCTAGCTGCCTCAAAGTGAAAACAGCGATTATTTTTTTGTTTTATACATACTGCACACTATTGTTTCTTCGACTCCTAGTTAGATATACGTCCCTACAGAGGAACTAAACCCTCCTCTCCTTAGCTGGATATGTCCCTACAGAGGAACTAAACCCTCCTCTCCTTAGCTGGATATGTCCCTACAGAGGAACTAAACCCTCCTATCCTTAGCTGGATATGTCCCTACAGAGGAACTAAACCCTCCTCTCCTTAGCTGGATATGTCCCTACAGAGGAACTAAACCCCCCTATCCTTAGCTGGATATGTCCCTACAGAGGAACTAAACCCTCCTATCCTTAGCTGGATATGTCCCTACAGAGGAACTAAACCCCCCTATCCTTAGCTGGATATACGTCCCTACAGAGGAACTAAACCTTCCTATCCTTAGCTGGATATGTCCCTACAGAGGAACTAAACCCTCCTATCCTTAGCTGGATATGTCCCTACAGAGGAACTAAACCCTCCTATCCTTAGCTGGATATGTCCCTACAGAGGAACTAAACCCTCCTATCCTTAGCTGGATATGTCCCTACAGAGGAACTAAACCTTCCTATCCTTAGCTGGATATGTCCCTACAGAGGAACTAAACCCTCCTATCCTTAGCTGGATATGTCCCTACAGAGGAACTAAACCTTCCTATCCTTAGCTGGATATGTCCCTACAGAGGAACTAAACCTTCCTATCCTTAGCTGGATATGTCCCTACAGAGGAACTAAACCCCCCTATCCTTAGCTGGATATACGTCCCTACAGAGGAACTAAACCCCCCTATCCTTAGCTGGATATACGTCCCTACAGAGGAACTAAACCCCCCTATCCTTAGCTGGATATACGTCCCTACAGAGGAACTAAACCCTCCTCTCCTTAGCTGGATATACGTCCCTACAGAGGAACTAAACCCCCCTATCCTTAGCTGGATATACGTCCCTACAGAGGAACTAAACCCCCCTATCCTTAGCTGGATATACGTCCCTACAGAGGAACTAAACCCCCCTATCCTTAGCTGGATATACGTCCCTACAGAGGAACTAAACCTCCCTATCCTTAGCTGGATATACGTCCCTACAGAGGAACTAAACCCTCCTCTCCTTAGCTGGATATACGTCCCTACAGAGGAACAAAACCTTCCTATCCTTAGCTGGATATACGTCCCTACAGAGGAACTAAACCCTCCTCTCCTTAGCTGGATATACGTCCCTACAGAGGAACTAAACCCCCCTATCCTTAGCTGGATATACGTCCCTACAGAGGAACTAAACCCTCCTCTCCTTAGCTGGATATACGTCCCTACAGAGGAACTAAACCCCCCTATCCTTAGCTGGATATACGTCCCTACAGAGGAACTAAACCCCCCTATCCTTAGCTGGATATACGTCCCTACAGAGGAACTAAACCCCCCTATCCTTAGCTGGATACACTTCCTTACAGCGGAACTAAACCCTCCTCTCCTTAGTTGGATATACTTCCCTAAAGGAACTAAACCCTCCTATCCTTAGCTGGATATACGTCCCTACAGAGAAACTGAACCCTCCTATCCTTAGTTGGATATACTTCCCTACAGAGGAACAAAACCCCCCTATCCTTAGCTGGATATACTTCCCTACAGAGGAACTAAACCCCCCTATCCTTAGCTGGATATACTTCCCTACAGAGGAACTAAACCCTCCTATCCTTAGTTGGGTATTTTTCCTGAACTGAACTCATCTATCCATAGTTTGAATATACTTCCTTCTGGTTTCTGGGTTGCGTAGTTTTTAACCACTTTACAACCGCGCTATAGCTGAATGACAGCTAAAGGGTGATTGTCCAGTTCTGGGAGGGCATAATATGATGTCCTCCTACAACGTGCTCCCAGCGGTGCACACACACAACGCTGTCAATTTTTTCTGTGTCCTACAGAACCAGCTGATCACATAGACTAAAATGCCAATCACAGCGGCCTTTTACCACATGATCAGCTGTGTCCAATGACACAGCAGATCACCGAGTAAATGCAGTTGCCGGTTATCGGCATTTTCCTCATGCTGTCGCAGCGTGCGGAAAGTACTGCCGATAACCGGCAAATATTACAGAGCAGATTTGCACTGATAAACAGGGTACTGATGATCAGTGGCCAGCAGTACCAGTCACCAGCAGTACCAGGGCCCAGCAGTGTCACTGATCAGTGCTGCCCAGCGGTTGTGCCAATCAAGTGCCGCCAGTCAGTGCCGCCTATCAGTACACATAATTTCTGAATATCAGTGCAGCAGCACCAGTGCCTCCTCATCAATGCCCACCAGTGCCGCCTATCAGTACCCATCATTGCTGCATATCCGTGCAGTAGCACCAGTGCCTCCTTGTCAATGCCGCCTATCAGTACCCATCATTGCTGCATATCCGTGCAGTAGCACCAGTGCCTCCTTGTCAATGCCCACTAGTGCCGCCTATCAGTACCCATCATTGCTGCATATCCGTGCAGTAGCACAGTGCCTCCTTGTCAACGCCCACCAGTGCCGCCTATCAGTACCCATCATTGCTGCATATCCGTGCAGTAGCACAGTGCCTCCTATCAGTACCCATCATTGCTGTATATCCGTGCAGTAGCACAGTGCCTCCTATCAGTACCCATCATTGCTGCATATCTGTGCAGTAGCACAGTGCCTCCTATCAGTACCCATCATTGCTGTATATCCGTGCAGTAGCACAGTGCCTCCTATCAGTACCCATCATTGCTGCATATCCGTACAGTAGCACAGTGCCTCCTATCAGTACCCATCATTGCTGCATATCTGTGCAGTAGCACAGTGCCTCCTATCAGTACCCATCATTGCTGTATATCCGTGCAGTAGCACAGTGCCTCCTATCAGTACCCATCATTGCTGCATATCTGTGCAGTAGCACAGTGCCTCCTCGTCAATGCCCACCAATGCCGCATATCCGTGCAGTAGCACAGTGCCTCCTTGTCAATGCCCACCAGTGCCACCTCATCAGTGCAGCCTATCAGTGTCCATCAGTGCTGCCTATCCATACCACCTCATCAAGGCCCATCAGTGCTGCCCCTCAATGCTGCCTTTTAGTGCAGCCTCAAACACACATCAGTGAAGAAGAAAAATTACCTGTTTGTAAAATTTTATAACAGAAACAAAAAAAATTTTTCTTCCTTTAAATTTGCTGCTCTTTTTTTAAATACCAACATAAGAAAGCTCTATTTGTGTGAAAAAAACGATAAAAATGTAATATGGGTACAATGTTGCATGTCCACGCAATTGCCAAAGTGCGACAGCGCTGAAAGCTGGAAAATTGTCCTGGGCTGGAAGGGGGTAAAAGTGTCCGGTAGGGAAGCGGTTAATATCGATCTTATGTTGTATTTGTGTTTTTATCCGAACGTAGTAAACCTTCCCGTCAGATTTACAGTATGGGAAGTGTGCAATTTCCTCTTTGTACCCTCTTGTCCCTCTAGCGCAGCGTTTTGATCAAGTTTTGGGAGCCCGTTAAATCAATGGCTTTAGTCCTCGTGTTTTGTGGTCATTCCCGTCCTGTGAGACGAGGCACTCCTACCCATCACTTGACAATTCCTCCGGGCACCTCCTACAGACTAGACCTAGGTGTCCTCCCGAGGATTATTACATCGCTCACAAGACGAATACTTCCGCTGTCATTTATATACGGATCTCCGTCTTCCGTTACTTTCAGGCTGAAGTTTTCTTGGAGTAATTCGAAGAGCCGGCCCGATACAGAGAGGATCGTCCCCGCGTGTCACGGCTGTGTGCTCAGTCTATAAAGTCGGTTTATTTAACGATCTGTGTGTTAACACAAGGACTTCCTCATATTTATAGGCCGGTTTCCACCATTCCTGACAGTTCTTAGGTTTTATAGGCCAAATAAAGCGTGGCTCTGTAAACAGATCGCCGTCACACATACTGCTCAGGGATATTCTGTATACTCCGTATTATCTACAGCCGCACAGGGGGGGGGTCATTAACGCAGAGAGGCTGCTTTCATACTTGTGGGAAGACAAAGTCGCACGACTTTGGCGAGGCTTTGGTCTGACTTCACATTCTCTGGACCAAAGTCACATCAAAATCGAACCAAGAGCAGTGCAAGAACCTTTTCCTGATGTCGCAGCGACTTTAGTAGTGTCAGTAGGAACGGCTCTCATAGAAATACACGGAAATACACATGTCCTGCGACTTGGGGTCTCACAAGTCGGATCCCAAGTCGCACAGGTTTACAAGAAAATCCTTCTACCTTTAGAACCACTTTCAGCCCGGGTTCACACGAATGCGGTGTGGCACATCGCATGGGATTCACACAGGAACTGCACCGCATTCCGGTGCAAATCGAATGCAATGTCTGTGCGGTGCGATTTGAGCCATACATTTTGTATGGCTCAAATCGCATCACATCTGCACCAAAAAGGTGCAGGACCCCGCATCGGATTCGCATCCCATGGGTGTTCACACCCGTGCAAAGCGAATTCTGGTAATCGCACTGCATTTTGTGACCTTTTTCGGGTTGTGTCGTTAAAGCAAAGCTACACCTAAAAAGGCAACGTTCCGCTTTAAGCCATTGTCCCCCGCTCCCTATTAAGGATTGGCACCTTTGGGGAGCAGGGACCCAAATTTGACAGGTACCCGCTCCCACTTCCGCTGTGATGGTCTACGTCAGGGGTAGGCAACCTGAGAGCTGCAGGACTACAAGTTCCATCATGCCTCTGCAAGTCATAGCTGTAACTGTCAGTTTTGTAATGTTGCAATGCCTCATGGGAAATGTAGTTCCACAACAGCTAGAGAGCTGCAGGTTGCCTACCCCTGGCCTAGGCGATTGTCCTCCCTCTCCATAGTCTTCTGGGACCCAGGACAGGTCCCAGAAGACTACGGGGCCATTCACAAAGCTCAGCGATTCTCGCACATGTGCAGTGGGAACCTTGGTTGTGAAGCCGGAATCTGTCACAGCCGGGTGCCCACACTGAAGATGCCGACACCGGGGAGAGAAGATGGTCAGTGAAACCAGCCGTGGTGAGGACACGGCTGGACCGAGGGACAGTAAGTGGCTGTATTTTAAAAGTCAGCAGCTACAGTTTTTTTTTTAATCAGGTGGAACTCCCACACCCTTACCAGGTCACATGGACGCCGTGCGATTGCAATGCGGTGCAGGAAACGCACAGGATTTTCTGTGTTTCCCCCACCGCATTAGTGTGAACCAGGGATAAAGAAATAATAAAGGTCCATCTTTCTAGGACACTAGCAAAAACCGGTGGCATGCTGGCAGTGGGAGGGGTTATCCGAGCTACAGTTCTTCCTTTGCCATTGTCCAAGCCTCCTGTTGGTGGCAGTATAACCCAAGCGTCTTCCTGTGCGCCTCAATGGACAATTAATAAATAGAAAAGTTACTTTTTCGTTTTGGGGTTTAGATATGCTTTAACCACTTCAAGTCTGGACACTTTCCCCCCCTTCCAGTCCGGACACTTTCCCCCCCTTCCAGTCCGGACACTTCCACCCCCTTCCAGTCCGGACACTTCCACCCCCTTCCAGTCCGGACACTTCCACCCCCTTCCAGTCCGGACACTTCCACCCCCTTCCAGTCCGGACACTTCCGCCCCCTTCCAGTCTGGACACTTCCGCCCCCTTCCAGTCCGGACACTTCCGCCCCCTTCCAGTCCGGACACTTCGGCCCACTTCCAGTCCGGACACTTCGGCCCCCTTCCAGTCCGGACACTTCGGCCCCCTTCCAGTCCGGACACTTCGGCCCCCTTCCAGTCCAGGCCAATTTTCAGCTTTCAGCTCCATCACACTTTGAATGACAATTGTGCGGTCACAAAAAAAAAAAAAAAAAAGTGTTTTTCTTATAAAATTTTGCAAATAATCTTTCTTCATAAATCTTGGCCAAAATGTATTAATCTATCTTTTTAGTAAAAAAAAAAAAAAAATAATCCAAATTAGTTTATAACCAAAAATTATAATTTTTCAAAAAACTTTTTTCATATTTTTATTTTACATTTTTTTATGTTATTTGTTTTGCTTTTTTTTTTTTAAACATACTGTCACCCTAGCAGTTCAGTGTCACCATAGTGACACTACTACTTGTGGGGGGTGATGAAGGTTTTTTTTTTTTTTTACACTGATTGCTTTTACACCCATAAAGGCAGTAAAAGCAATTATTTCTCCTTCTCTCTGGCTGCATTCTTGCAGCCATTGAGAAATACTGTGTGAGCTGTGATTGGGCACAGCTTGTCACATGGTACAAGGCTGTTGTGAATGGCCCTGTACCATGTGATCTCTGTGATCATTCATAGATTTCACAAGTAGTAAGCAATGATGTCAGGAAGTGACATCTTGCTTAGGACTATTCATGTGATCACACTGATTGGCCCACCAGTGATCACATGATCGGGACCTCGCCCAGAGGTCCCGTACAGAGATCGGTGTTCTCCGGACACAGTGGGCACTGGATTGTGGTGCCGCTCGCTCCCAGGGAGTGCACACAGGCAGGGAATGCGGGAGGACGTTTGAAAACGGCCACCCGCTCCTACACTGCTCCTGTCCGGCCGTTTATGTACATGGGCCAGACGGGAAGTGGTTAAGCAGGTATGCTCCTCTCACACTCTAACACACATATCAAAGCCAATTCTGATGATTATCCATTTATGATGACTGTCTGATAGGTGCTGCTCCCAATTTAGAGCAGAAACAATTGAGTGTATATATAAATCCATTAAACATTGATAAAAGAACATATGTGACAGGTCCTCCTTCCACAATCCCCATCGACCTTTCCAGACTTTCCAAAGACAACGTGGAGGCGGAGCGGAGCGTACCTTGTTCTTTAATCTGACGAATCTGCCTGACGGTCTCTTTTAGGATTGCACATTTATCAGGTTTGACATTGAAGTTGTCAATGTCGCTGAGATTTGCTGATATCAGCTCGGCCAGCTCTTCGATGTACTTGCTCTCCTGCTCACGTCTTCTCTTCTCCCCGCTGCAGGTCAGGCTAGGAAAGAAGGAAAGACAGCGCTTAGCATATGTAATTCATCAAGCAGCAGCGCACGCCGTCTCGCATATGCAAAGTCTTCGCTCTGGAAATAGATGGGAACTTCACAGGGAATAGGGAGCGAGACACAGACAGGAACCAGGACAGCCCTCAGCGAGGATTGCTTCACCCCGGGACTGTGCGTGACAACCAGGAGGACGGGGCTTACATTTCTGACAAGAAATTCTACTAACACCTCCGTGTGTTCTACACTAAACATGTGTAATAGTTATCTGGATGAGGATGAGGATGACTGCTACTTCCAACTGCTCGGACAGCGCAGGGCTAGGTGTGGGGCATACACTGCAGCACTGGCTTACTCTCCATCTGTTCATGTGCGGGTCAGATCACCAGTACAGAGGGGAGTTCCTACACCTACTTGTACTTCCACCAATGATCAGGATGACCATATTCCCTTCAGCCAAACAAAGCGCATACACCAAGGCAGGAGTACACACTTCAATGTACACTGGAGCAGTGAGAAGTGTAAACAATACCCAGACCTGATCAGGCCAAGCAGTGAGAAGTGTAAACAATACCCAGACCTGATCAGGCCAAGCAGTGACAAGTGTAAACAATACCCAGACCTGATCAGGTTGAGCAGTGAGAAGTGTAAACAATACCCAGACCTGATCAGGCCAAGCAGTGAGAAGTGTAAACAATACCCAGACCTGATCAGGCCAAGCAGTGACAAGTGTAAACAATACCCAGACCTGATCAGGCTGAGCAGTGAAAAGTGTAAACGTAACCAAGACCTGATCAGGCTGAGCAGTGACAAGTGTAAACATAACCAAGACCTGATCAGGCTGAGCAGTGAGAAGTGTAAACAAATACCCAGATCTGATCAGGGGGAACAGTGAGAAGTGAAAATACCCAGACCTGATCAGGCTGAGCAGTGAGAAGAATAAACAAAACCCAGACCTGATCAATGAGAAGTGGAAAAGATAGTAAACAATATTCAGACCTGATCAAGCTGAGCAGTGAGAAGTGTAAACAATACCCAGACCTCATCAGGCTGAGCAGTGAAAAGTGTAAACATAACCCCAGACCTGATCAGGCTGAGCAGAGAGAAGCTTAAACAATACCCAGACCTGATCAGGCTAAGCAGCCTTGAGTATAAACAATACCCAGACATGATGAGGCTGAGCAGTGAAAAGTGTAAACATAACTCTGACCTGATCAGGCAAAGCAGTGTGGAGGGTAAACAAGACCCAGATCTGATCAGTGAGAAGTGTAAACATAACCCAGACCTGATCAGGCTGAGCAGTGTGGAGTGTAAACAATACCCAGATCTGATCAGGCAGAGCAGTGTGGAATGTAAACACTATGCAGGTCTGGACCTAAAACCTTTTAATTTGTACAAATGACCTGATGTTTTTTTTTCCTTTCATAAAAATATTAGAAAGCAGAGTTCCTCAAAGTGTCATTTCACCTTTACAGAGAAAATCAAAAGATGAACTAATACTGTACACCCCCCTAGTCCCCGCTGTGCTTGCCTATTAGGTTGTGTCAGTGCCCACACAGCCGGTCCAGCAGTCTGGGGACTTAAAATCCTGGCTCTTTTTCCTCTTCCTTGTGCATCTCTTCTGGGATGGACCAGAGCGATTCTGATTGGTCAGAGCTGGCACTAGCTTTGCTCTGATCCGTCCTAGAAGGGCTGCACAGGTAGGAAGAAAAAAGAGCGGGGATTCCAAATCCTTGGACAGCTGCATGGCCACTGACAGCTCAGCATACCTGAAGGTAAGTACACTGGTGACCGGAAGGGGAGGAGTTTTCAGGGGGAAGGCGTCCAGTGTTAGCTTTCATTTTTTTCTGTAAAAGGTGAAAATTTTAATGACTCCTGCATTCTAGAGGACGGAGTGGAGGGGGGCAGCTTACCTGGGGCCCGGAGTGTCACATAACGATGGCTTTCTCTTTCTCGAATCGCCAGACAAAGGATCCAGGGAGTTTTCACCTAGACCGCTCATGGTGAACAAACATCGGCAGCTGGAACACAAACCACAGGACCGCATTCTGTTATTCAGCTCATATCGCTATCAAAATACCAAAAATCACACACACCCAAAAAAAAAAAATGATCAAAAATCCTTTTTGGATTTTAAACTGAACAGATTAAAAAAAAAATACACAACATGTGCTATCAGGCCTTTGAATAAAAAGCTGTTAACTATCCTCACCATACACCCCCCCCCCCCCCCATACACACAAACACCTTATAAAAACAAGAAATGATACGGCAACAAGATGTATATTTAGGATATATATGAAAATAAAATGCACAATAGAGATTAATTGCAGGGAAAACCTATAAAGTGAGAGAGGTAGGTGCTCTATTGTGCGGTCCGGAGCTGGAAAAGCCTGCGCTCTGGCTGAAGTGTCTCCACACTCTAATGGAAGTCTACGCAGCCAAGCCGGCAACCACGTGTTCTGTGAAAATAAATCCTTTATTGATCACATAGTGACATACACCAGAGAGGGCTGATCTGTGAACTGATCCGTGAACATACGCTGCAGGCCACCGAATGCACACACTGATCCGTGAACATGCGCTGCAGGCTGCTGAATGCACACACTGATCCGTGAACATGCGCTGCAGGCCACCGAATGCACACACTGATCCGTGAACATGCGCTGCAGGCCACCGAATGCACACACTGATCCGTGAACATGCGCTGCAGGCCACCGAATGCACACACTGATCCGTGAACATGCGCTGCAGGCCACCGAATGCACACACTGATCCGTGAACATGCGCTGCAGGCCGCCGAATGCACACACTGATCCATGAACATGCGTTGGAGGCTGCTCAATGCACACACTGATCCATGAACATGCGTTGGAGGCTGCTCAATGCACACACTGATCCATGAACATGCGTTGGAGGCTGCTCAATGCACACACTGATCCGTGAACATGCATTGCCGGCTGCTGAATGCACACACTGATCCGTGAACATGGGCTGCAGGCTGCTGAATGCACACACTGATCCGTGAACATGGGCTGCAGGCTGCTGAATGCACACACTGATCCGTGAACATGCGCTGCAGGCTGCTGAATGCACACACTGCTCTCGGTGTGGCAGATATGAGGATGATGCTGGATGGGTGTAATTCCTGCAGCATCCAGCAGATGGTGCCAGCATTCCCATAGTGTAAGCCCCTGGCTCCTCTCTGTACACACCCCGACACTCAGCCTTCCCCAAGGTTATTCAATGAGAATCGCCCCCCATCTATGAAGCCTCGTCAGATGCTCGGCGCTCACTGGCCTCATTACCCCGGGAGGAGGGTGTGCAATCACTGAACTCTGAGAATACACTACAGATAAGATGGAAAACGCCGCCATCGGTATCAAATAATATTGTAACATATCAGACAGGGCTGTGCTGTGTAGCAGAGCAGTGCAGATATCAGCTCTGGATGAAAATACACATTCTTTGGCTGATAAACAGCTACCATATATGTAGCTAATCTGTGTATTTAGCTATAGATCTTCATCTGTGCATTCATCTATAGATCTTCATCTGTGCATTCATCTATAGATCTTCATCTATAGATCTTCTTCATCTGTGCATTCATCTATAGATCATCATCTGTGTATTCATCTATAGATCTCCTTCATCTGTGCATTCATCTATAGATCTTCATCTATAGATCTTCTTCATCTGTGTATTCATCTATAGATCTCCTTCATCTGTGCATTCATCTATAGATCTTCTTCATCTGTGTAGTCATCTATAGATCTTCATCTGTGCATTCATCTATAGATCTTCATCTATAGATCTTCTTCATCTGTGTATTCATCTATAGATCATCTTCATCTGTGAATTCATCTATAGATCTTCATCTATAGATCTTCTTCATCTGTGTAGTCATCTGTAGATCTTCATCTGTGTATTCATCTATAGATCTTCTTCATCTGTGTATTCATCTATAGATCTTCTTCATCTGTGTATTTATCTATAGATCTTCTTCATCTGTGTATTCATCTATAGATCTTCTTCATCTGTGTATTCATCTATAGATCTTATACATCTGTGTATTCATCTATAGATCTTCTTCATCTGTGTATTCATCTATAGATCATCTTCATCTGTGAATTCATCTATAGATCTTCATCTATAGATCTTCTTCATCTGTGTATTCATCTATAGATCTTCTTCATCTGTGTATTCATCTATAGATCATCTTCATCTGTGAATTCATCTATAGATCTTCATCTATAGATCTTCTTCATCTGTGTATTCATCTATAGATCTTCTTCATCTGTGTATTCATCTATAGATCATCTTCATCTGTGAATTCATCTATAGATCTTCATCTATAGATCTTCTTCATCTGTGCATTCATCTATAGATCTTCATCTATAGATCTTCTTCATCTGTGTATTCATCTATAGATCTTCTTCATCTGTGTATTCATCTATAGATCTTATACATCTGTGTATTCATCTATAGATCTTCTTCATCTGTGTAGTCATCTATAGATCTTCTTCATCTGTGTATTCATCTATAGATCTTCTTCATCTGTGTAGTCATCTATAGATCTTATACATCTGTGTATTCATCTATAGATCTTATACATCTGTGTATTCATCTATAGATCTTCTTCATCTGTGTATTCATCTATAGATCTTCTTCATCTGTGTATTCATCTATAGATCTTCTTCATCTGTGTATTCATCTATAGATCTTCTTCATCTGTGTATTCAGCCACTCTCCTGGATGTCTGCAATGCCCGTGCTTGAGCAGGCAGGATGAAACTGCTCAGGGCGATGAGATGAAAAAGGGGGCAGCATGACAACTGCCTGAAACTCAGCTGATTGGTAACATTCCTGGGAATGAGGAGTTTGGAGACTCATTCCACCATACCAGATCACGGCTGTATGAGTAGGGTGTGTGTTGTAGATCCCCAGGATCACTCATCCCAACATACCAGATCACGGCTGTATGAGTAGGGGGTGTGTTGTAGATCCCCAGGATCACTCATCCCACCATATCAGATCACGGCTGTATGAGTAGGGTGTGTGTTGTAGATCCCCAGGATCACTCATCCCAACATACCAGATCACGGCTGTATGAGTAGGGGGTGTGTTGTAGATCCCCAGGATCACTCATCCGAACATACCAGATCACGACTGTATGTGTAGGGGGTGTGTTGTAGATCCCCAGGATCACTCATCCCAACATACCAGATCACGGCTGTATGTGTAGGATGTGTGTTGTAGATCTATATACCCCAGGAACATTCATCCCACCATATAAGATCACAGCTGTATGTGTAGGATGTGTATTGTAGATCCCAGGATCACTTATCCGACCATACCAGATCATGGCTGTATGTGTAGAATGTGTGTTGTAGATCTGTAGATCCCAGGATCACTCATCCCAACATACCAGATCACAATTGTATGTGTAGGATGAATTTTGTAGATCTGTAGATCCCAAGATCATGGCTGTATGTGTCAGATGTGTGTTGTAGCGTTATAAATCCCAGGATCACTCGCCTCACCACACCAGATCACGGAAGTATGTGTAGGGTGTGTGTTGTAGATCTATAGATCCCAGGATCACTCCTCCCACCATACCATTTCACGGCTGTATGTAGAGGATGTATGTTGTAGATCTATAGATCTACAACACAGATCACGGCTCTATGTGTAGATCTATAGCTCCAGGGATCACTCATTCCACCTTACAGATCATGGCTGTATGTGTAGGATGTGTGTTGTAGATCTGTAAATCCCAGGATCACTCTCCCCACTATACCAGATCACGGCTCTATGTGTAGATCTATAGCTCCAGGGATCACTCATACAGCCATGATCTGTATGGTGGAATGTGTAGGGTGTGTGTTTTAGATCTATAGATCCCAGGATCACTCCTCCCACCATTCCATGTCACGGCTGTATGTGTAGGATGTATGTTGTAGATCTGTAGATCCCAGGATCATTAATCCCACCATACTAGATCATGGCTGCATGTGTAGGATGTGTGTTGTAGATCTGTAGATCCAAGGATCATTAATCCCACCATACTAGATCATGGCTGCATGCGTAGGATGTGTGTTGTAGATCTGTAGATCCAAGGATCATTAATCCCACCATACTAGATCATGGCTGCATGTGTAGGATGTGTGTTGTAGATCTGTAGATCCAAGGATCATTAATCCCACCATACTAGATCATGGCTGCATGCGTAGGATGTGTGTTGTAGATCTGTAGATCCAAGGATCATTAATCCCACCATACTAGATCACGGCTGTATGTGTAGGATGTATGTTGTAGATCTGTAGATCCCAGGATCATTAATCCCACCATACCAGATCACGGCTGTATGTGTAGGATGTATGTTGTAGATCCCAGGATCATTAATCCCACCATACTAGATCACGGCTGTATGTGTAGGATGTATGTTGTAGATCCCAGGATCATTAATTCCACCATACTAGATCACGGCTGTATGTGTAGGATGTATGTTGTAGATCCCAGGATCATTAATCCCACCATACTAGATCACGGCTGCATGTGTAGGATGTATGTTGTAGATCCCAGGATCATTAATCCCACCATACTAGATCATGGCTGCATGTGTAGGATGTATGTTGTAGATCCCAGGATCATTAATCCCACCATACTAGATCATGGCTGCATGTGTAGGATGTATGTTGTAGATCCCAGGATCATTAATCCCACCATACTAGATCACGGCTGCATGTGTAGGATGTATGTTGTAGATCCCAGGATCATTAATCCCACCATACTAGATCACGGCTGTATGTGTAGGATGTATGTTGTAGATCCCAGGATCATTAATCCCACCATACTAGATCACGGCTGTATGTGTAGGATGTATGTTGTAGATCCCAGGATCATTAATCCCACCATACTAGATCACGGCTGTATGTGTAGGATGTATGTTGTAGATCCCAGGATCATTAATCCCACCATACTAGATCATGGCTGCATGTGTAGGATGTATGTTGTAGATCCCAGGATCATTAATCCCACCATACTAGATCACGGCTGTATGTGTAGGATGTATGTTGTAGATCTGTAGATCCCAGGATCATTAATCCCACCATACCAGATCACGGCTGTATGTGTAGGATGTATGTTGTAGATCCCAGGATCATTAATTCCACCATACTAGATCACGGCTGTATGTGTAGGATGTATATTGTAGATCCCAGGATCATTAATCCCACCATACTAGATCACGGCTGTATGTGTAGGATGTATGTTGTAGATCTGTAGATCTCAGGCGCAGTACAGACTGTACAGGTTACCAATGGGAAAAGCCACAAGCCACAGCAATCCTTGTGATTCCAACACAAACAACACAAAGCAAACAGGCAGTAAGTGGAGGAGGACACGGAGAAAAGCACACACACGCCAGGAGACGGAACCAGGATGTCCGTCAGAAGCTTCCAGTATCATGTCTGTGCGATGCCAGCTGCTCCGTTATGTGCCAGGAGATGGCGAACCCATCCACACCATGCCCAGCACAGAGAACACAGCCAGCAACGTATGATGGAATACCGCCAGGAACAGGTAACACGCTCAGTCCGCTACAAAGACACGTGACCCGAGTACGGCTTGGTGAGAGCAGACTAGGTCACACTTGGAGGGAGAGAGATATTCGTCATACCGGATCAGTCACACCTGTAGCATTCATATTTACATAGAGAAGTGTCAGGGACCAGAGAAGCCCTCCATTCAAAGCTGGAAACACACAGTCAACCTACAAACCAGAAACAATTGCTACCCTGATGTTCCAGTGAATGTCCTACACAGAGTAGTGATGGGACAAAAGTTGGGGTTCAGTCCCAACATGGGGTTTTCCATGCAGTTGTAAGAAAAGTCCTTGCCGAACCCAAGAGCTGACCATTCAAAGGACTACAAGCAATCTAATAGCATGCTATGAGGATAATCCAAGATCTTGCACATTATGTTCTCAGGTTTTTCCTACGCTCAGCTCCACAATCACACCCAATGGACAAGACTGGAGTCTGGGGTCAACGGGCAGAAAACAGGGTGCCGGCATGAGGGTCATGCACTGAAAACTAATGACGTATAGCCCAGGAGGCACCTACACTCCTGGTACAATGGGCCATCACCAGAAAAGGTGGAGCTTTTCCTTTCAAACCAAAAGAGAGAGAAGCTGATGAATCCAAGGGGAAATTGTAGACTTGGAAGCCCCATGACCCTTCCTCGGTCCTTCAGTAGAGTAAACAGTCTGATTGCCTGACTGTGGCTGTCGATTTCAGATACATCTTCACAGCCAAAACCAGATGTAGAGTGTGGAGATCCCTGGTGACTGAGGCTTGGGAAAACAAAAAGGCAAAGCAATATCCTGGTTGAGATGGAAAGTCAAGACCGACTTAGGCAAACAAGAAAGTGTAGGCTGAAGGACCACCTTGTCATGGCGGAGGAGGATCATGAACACATCCTTGCAAGAAAGCACCACCAACTTCAATATTCTTCATGCCGAAGTAATGGCAACCAGGAACACAACCTTACACATTGCCGGGTAGTCTCCTCCGCCCTCATGTGACAGAACTGGGCCAATATCAAAACATTATTGCTGTCACATGGAGTGAGTCATGTGATCCTCTATACCAGGCCATTTCACCTCTCCTGTAAGTACCCCCTTGTCTCCGCCCCCACTTTATCTGGCAGCAGAGAGAATAGAACTCCTCTGCCAAATCCTGCACCCATCAGTGCAACTGCATCACCCCCTCATCTCTTGCCTCCCCTGGTCTCAGCATTCAGCAGACTCTGGTAACTTACTCCACTCCTCCTCATGTCCTCCTCCAGACCCTGCACTTTCGGCTTTCCAGCTCTGCCCCCAAAGGGGGTGCACGGTGATGTTAGGGAGGGTGTGGGATTCTTGACATCTAATGTAATGGGGGGGGTGGGGTGCTCTGGACATCTAGTATTACAGATATAACCGACCCTTTGAGGGCAACCATAATGCTGATATGACCCACGATAAAATGGAGTTTGGCACCCCTGCTCTATACCTAGGAGTAGGCAAAACAATATCTTGGTTGAGACGGAAAGTTGAAACCACCTCAAGTAATCAAGGCGGTTGAGGCTGAAGGACCATCTTGGTCATGGTGGAAGATCAGGAATGATTCCTTGCAAGAAAGCACTGCCAACTCCGAAACTCTTCATGCCGAAGTAATGGCACCTAGGAACACAACCTTCCATGTCAGCACAGTGGCTAAATGGTTAACACTTCAGCCTGGCAGTACTCGGGTCGTCGGTTCAAATCCCAACCATGGCACCACCTGCCTGGAGTTTGCATGTTCTCCCTGTGCCTGCGTGGGTTTCCTCTGGGTACTCTGGTTTCCTCCCACATTCCACAGACATGCTGGTAGGTTATTTGGCTCCTGTCTAAATTGTCCCTAGTATGTGTATGTATGAATGTGAGTTAGGGACCTTAGATTGTACGCCCCTTGAGGGTTAGGGACCTTAGATTGTACGCCCCTCGGGGGTTAGGGAGTGATGTGAATGTACAATATATATGTGAAGTGACGGCGCTATACAAGTACCTGAAATAAATAAAAAAACAAATGTCAACAGAACTAAGGGTTTTCCTGAATGGACTCAAATGGGGCACAGCGGCTAAATGGTTAGCACCTCCGCTAGCACTAGGGCCGTTTGTTAAAATCCCAACCATGGCACCACCTGCCTGGAGCTTGCATGTTCTCCCTGTGCCTGCGTGGGTTTCCTCTGGGTACTCCGGTTTCCTCCCACCCTCCAAAGACAAGCTAGTAGCTTAATTGACCCTAGTATGTGTATGAATGTGAGTTAGGGACCTTAGATTGTACGCTCCTTGAGGGATAGGGACGGATGTGAATGTACAATATATATGTATGTAAAATGGAGGCCTCAGCACAACAGGAGGAACCAAACGGAGATCCCATGAGGTCGCAGATAAGAGGAGACCTTTCTTTTTTTTGGCTATCTTTTCCATTGTAGCGGTCTCTCTTTTACCGACATACTACTTCCTGAAGTCTTACTCTGTTACTGCTGTGAAATAACTGCCTGGATGTGACAGAAGTGTGGAAAACGGCAAACCATCAATGAGCGAATCTAACCTCTCACATTCTCTCAGACAACCTGCGAGACTTCCACAAAAAAAATAAAATAAAATAATAAAATGAAAAAGCCGGCGGTTCTGTATTTTTAGGTCCCTGGACTCCTGGGAGTTCTCCCCGCACACCCACACGGCAGACTTTTGTTTACTCAGAAATTGTGAGAGGCAGCTGGGGAATTTTTGGTGCTGGAATAGATTCAGGTGTGATATCTTCTGCTGAAAAACAAGTCAGCACAGGCTGAATCATCCAGTAATCCTCCTAACCTGGGGTCAGATCTGGTGACATGACAATGGGACGAGGTGCTGGTTATGTACCTACAATAGGAAGCTTCCCCTGTGCAGACCAAAGCAGGGGGATCACTGAGGTCTCCCATGCAGGCCTGGAGGATGCACAGCTGTTGCATCCTTGCCCGTGTTGGCATGCCATTCACTTCAATTGGGACACGAAGTTGCGCAGGTACAGCCGTTGTGTCCTAATGTAACACGCGGGTGTGTGCGTGTCCCCAATCACTCCCTGTATGTGTTCAGGGACCCACACCCGCATGTTATATTAGGACACAGTGCCAGTGCAACCTCCTGTCCCAATTGAAGACGGCCTTGCATGGGAGACGCTTGTCTGCACCCCTTGTGAATGGGCCCAAATAATATTTATCAATGGAAAAAAAAAAAAAGATACACCTGGGGCCTGTATAATCGGGATCCCGAGCAACACTCCCCAGTGACCTTGTGTGTCTTCCCTGTAAATCCTATTACTCTGACCGGCTTAACACTACGCTGACCTCGCCCGTCTGCCCCGATGATGGTAGAAGTGGAGGGCGGGACTCTGCTAGAACATTCCAGAATCATTAGGCCCTTGGTACACGGGACTGTCTAGGTCAGTGGTACTCAACCTTCCTAATGCCGTGACCCTTTAATACAGTTCCTCATGTTGTGGTGACCCCCAACCATAAAATTATTTACCCAGTAATTATAATTCATGAAGTGTCGTTTTACCTCCAATACTGCTGCTTTCAACACAGTAGCTGCTTTTAACAGAGTAGCTGCTTTCAACACAGTAGCTGCTTTCAACACAGTAGCTGCTTTCAACACAGCAGCTGCTTTCAACACAGCAGCTGCTTTCAACACAGCAGCTGCTTTCAACACAGCAGCTGCTTTCAACACAGCAGCTGCTTTCAACACAGCAGCTGCTTTCAACACAGCAGCTGCTTTCTACACAGCAGCTGCTTTCTACACAGCAGCTGCTTTCTACACAGCAGCTGCTTTCTACACAGCAGCTGCTTTCTACACAGCAGCTGCTTTCTACACAGCAGCTGCTTTCTACACAGCAGCTGCTTTCTACACAGCAGCTGCTTTCTACACATCGGAAATATGTGTTTTCCAATGGTCTTAGGCGACCCCTGTGAAAGGGTCGTTCGACCCCCAAAGGGGTCGCGACCCACAGGTTGAGAACCACTGGGTCTAGGTGCAGTGCGTCCAGAAGGTCAAGCAATGCTGCCTGCATGTTTATAGCAGGCTGTGGCTGTACTGAGAGCAGCAACCAGCCCCATCCAGCCGCAGCCTGCCATAGGATTTGACAGGCGGCAGGGCTTGATGCAGCTGGTTTGGAGGGGTGGTATGCACTGCACTTAGGTGGCCCCGTGTGCAAGGGGCCTTAAACAACAAAACCCCTCAGGATAGGCCTACAACCAGCAAACACTGACAGCTTACATCCCTTAAAGCCCTCCTCTAAAGGCAGCTTCCAGCAATGAAGTTGAAACAAAAATAAGATTAAAAAAAAAAAAAAAAAAAAACTTTAAATCTTATAAATCCAACATCTTTCAAACCCAGATGTTACCCAGTAAAAGCTGCAATAACATCATCATTGTGCTGTACAAAGCCTGTGCAGAAAACAGCCGTGGGAGGGGCCAGCAGCTCCACCCACTACAGGGCTGCCTGCAGAGGACTACAAGAGGGTGAGGAGACAAGACCATTCACCCTGCACAAGGAGAGTGAGCAGAGCTGTGGGAGGGGCCTAGCAGGCTCCACCCACTACAGAAACCCACACAAGGGGGCAGACACAAGACCAGTGCCCCTGCACAAGAAGAGAAAGCAGAACTGTGGGAGGGGCCAAGAAGGCTCCACCCTCTAGACTGCCTACAGAAAACTACCTGAAGGGGCAGACAAGACCAGTCCCCCTGCACAAGGAAAGCGAGCAGAGCTGTGGGACGGACCCAGCAGGCTCCACCCACTAAAGAAAACTATATGAGGGGGGTGGAGACAAGACCAGTCACCCTGCACAAGAAGAGAGTAGAGCTGTAGGAGGAGCCCAAAACTATAGGAGAAGTCGTGATAAGATCAGTCACCCTACACAAAGAGACAGCAGAGCTGTGGGAGGGGCCCAACAGGCTCCACCCACTACAGGCTGCATGCAGAAAACTACAGGGGGGGCGGAAACAAGACCAGTCCCCCTACAGGAGCAGTCCTTATTACAGCAAGTAAAGTCTCATACTGGATTACTGCACCACGACCAATACTACAGGAGGGGGCGGAGAGAAGAGCTGCGAGAGGCGCCCAGCAGGCTCCACCCACTACAGAAAACTACAGGAGGGGGCGGACGCAAGACCAGTCACTCTGCACAAGGAGAGAGAGAAGAGCTGCGAGAGGGGCCCAGCAGGCTCCACCCACTACAGAAAACTACAAGAGGGGGCGGACACAAGACCAGTCACTCTGCACAAGGAGAGAGAGAAGAGCTGCGAGAGGGGCCCAGCAGGCTCCACCCACTACAGAAAACTACAGGAGGGGGCGGAGACAAGACCAGTCACTCTGCACAAGGAGAGAGAGAAGAGCTGCGAGAGGGGCCCAGCAGGCTCCACCCACTACAGAAAACTACAAGAGGGGGCGGACACAAAACCAGTCACTCTGCACAAGGAGAGAGAGAAGAGCTGCGAGAGGGGCCCAGCAGGCTCCACCCACTACAGAAAACTACAGGAGGGGGCGGAGGCAAGACCAGTCACTCTGCACAAGGAGAGAGAGAAGAGCTGCGAGAGGGGCCCAGCAAGCTCCACCCACTACAGAAAACTACAGGAGGGGGCGGACACAAGACCAGTCACTCTGCACAAGGAGAGAGAGAAGAGCTGCGAGAGGGGCCCAGCAGGCTCCACCCACTACAGAAAACTACAGGAGGGGGCGGACACAAGACCAGTCACTCTGCACAAGGAGAGAGAGAAGAGCTGCGAGAGGGGCCCAGCAGGCTCCACCCACTACAGAAAACTACAGGAGGGGGCGGAGACAAGACCAGTCACTCTGCACAAGGAGAGAGCGCAGCAGTGAGTGGTCTTTATTCCAGGAAGTCTCACACTGGATGACGGCACAGATCTGGAATAAATACACAAAGCTCCCCGAGATTCCAGAAGAAGACATATGACCGATGGATTTTGACCCGTACCTGGAAGGTAGGTGCTGCCACTCACCTCTGTCCCACATGAGTACCCCCCCCCCCCCCAGCCGTTATGATATTACTCACCTGAACTCAAGAAGACCAGAAGCTACAGGCAGTACAGGGCCATCTCATGGGGCATGTCATCCAGGGTCCTGCAAGAAGAACATAGAGAACACGTTCCATTAGAAGATCCATCAAGGAAAACGGAACAAATTAAAGCGACATTAAACCCCAAACTGTCCTAAACTGCAGCTTATCAATCACTCCATGTGACGGCTGCATTTGTTTCCTTTTATTAGGCTTTTTTCACTTAGTGATCTGGCCAGTAACACCCCTCCTATATAAGAGCCCCCCCCCCCCCACTCTGGATGAAGGAGAACAGGACGACACCTTTGGACAGCAGCATTCAGTCTGGCGGGAGGGGAGTGTTGGACGGACTAGCAGATTTAGATACACTAACACATTGAAGCTGAACTCTTTGTAATTCGTTACAGCAAACAGTTTTGTTCCTTTTGGGATAAAAGTTTTACAGAAATAAAAGCTGATCATTGTAAGCACCCCGTCAGTGTTAAATGGTTTGACTCATCCCTGCAAAACAGACACATCTGCAGGAGAGCTTGTGCTGTGAAAAACCACAGACTTGCTAACTGAATCAACAGATAAAAATAGATGAAAGGAAGCCTAAAAAAGAAAACAAATTCAGCCATCACCTCTAAGAACTGGCAATCTTTAATATAATAAATCAGAGCTTGACAAACTGACTTTGAATCTAGACGCCAGATAAAAAAGTTAGGAGTTTTTTGCGTTTTATTTTTTTTAGCGTAGTGTGAGTTGTCAGCACCCGGGGCAAGGCAACTTTTGGGCGGCGAGCTTCACGCGACGCAATTTGCCACGCAACAATCGCCGCAAAAAACTGCACCATGTTTTAGGGGCCATTGAAAATAATTGGCACCTGAACCTGCGTTTTGCCATCACAGTGATTCTGCACTGATTCCAACACTCCCAGATGTGAATGGAGCCGCCCTGGTTCACACACGCGATTCTGGGTGCGTTTACAAACTCACAGAACGGCATGACAGGCTAGATATTAGGGGTTTCTATAGAGGAGGTTCACACAGGTGAGATCCACACATATCGTGTTTTGAATGCTATTACAAAAAGGGTTCTGTGCGAGTTTGTAGCGGTGTGCGCAGAAATAAGCGTTCACATAGGATTGCTATGGACAGGAGTTTCTGCATTGAAGTCAATGGGAGGCGATCTTGCACCAAATCAAAGGGAGGAGATTTTGCATTGAAGTCAAAGGGAGGAGATTTTGTATTGAAGTCAATGGGTGGTGATTTTGCAATGAAGTCAAAAGGAGGAGATTTTGCATTGAAGTCAAAAGGAGGAGATTTTGTATTGAAGTCAAAGGGAGGAGATGTTGCATTGAAGTCAAAGGGAGGAGATTTTGTATTGAAGTCAATGGGTGGTGATTTTGAAATGAAGTCAATGGGAGGAGATGTTGCATTAAAGTCAAAGGGAGGCGATCTTGCATTGAAGTCAAAGGGAGGCGATCTTGCATTGAAGTCAAAGCGAGGCGATCTTGCATTGAAGTCAATGG
Organism: Staurois parvus; assembly: GCF_062004578.1. Lineage (NCBI taxonomy): Eukaryota > Metazoa > Chordata > Amphibia > Anura > Ranidae > Staurois > Staurois parvus. The sequence goes on along the minus strand of NW_028318495.1, from coordinate 671,172 downwards.
GAGGCGATCTTACATTGAAGTCAATGGGAGGCGATCTTACATTGAAGTCAATGGGAGGCGATCTTACATTGAAGTCAAAGCGAGGCGATCTTGCATTGAAGTCAAAGCGAGGCGATCTTACATTGAAGTCAATGGGAGGCGATCTTACATTGAAGTCAATGGGAGGCGATCTTACATTGAAGTCAATGGGAGGCGATCTTACATTGAAGTCAATGGGAGGCGATCTTACATTGAAGTCAATGGGAGGTGGTCTTACATTGAAGTCAATGGAAGACGAGCTTACATTGAAGTCAATGGGAGGCGATTTTGCATTGAAGTCAAAGGAAAGCGATTTTACATTTATACCCAGTTGCAGTGGATGGGAGTAGTGAGGGGTTATATACCCCCTGTCAGGTGTTTGCTGCTGTCTCTGCATGGGGGAGATTCACCCTCTCTTGGCCACCATTGAAAGTGATTGCATATGCACATTTTTTCAGTTATTACCAGAAAAGGAACAGAGGGGAAATTTTTATTATACAGGATTTATGGCGCCAACAGTTTGCTCAGCGCTTTACAATATAACGGGGGACAATACAGCAACAATACAGTTCAATACAAGAGGGATAGGAGGGCTCTGATCCTGGGAGCTTACAATCTAGGGGGGAGGGGCTAGCGGTACAAAAGGTAATAACTGTGGAGGATGGACTGGTGGGAGGAATAGAAGATTCCATTATTAGCTGAGGGCGGGATAGGCTTCCCTGAAGAGAGGTGTTCAGAGATTGCCTAAAAGCGAGCAGATCAGGCGATAGTCAGAATGGGGTAGAGAGTTCCAAAGGATGGGGAAGGAAACATGCTCTGCTGACAAGAGGATTCCTCTCACTTCTCACTACACAACAGGAAGCAAAGTGATATCTGCACCCCCTAACAAAAACAAAAAAACACCTCACCCTACTAAGCAAATGGAAACAAATCCGACTCCTTAATGAACACACAGAAGATCCTCAGATTACACTCCTTTAGGTGTCACACATCCCGCCTAGCACTTTATTTTCAAACACTTTCTTGCGTTTTAAATGCTACTGATAACAAAAGCCAAGGTGTTTATAAGAGACTGATTAATTACGAAGACATCAGACTATGGCACTTGAGGGATAACTGGGAAGGAGAGCCTCCCGAGGCTGTCAGACGGACCCCCCGGGGTTCTCCTATTCCTGGCTGGGCCCCATCTGGCAATATTGAGGACAGACAGGAACAAGAATAGACTCCATGGATCATGGGGAAGAGTCTACATTGCCAATCGCATACAAACAGCACCTGTCATGGAGCTGGAACCTGGCTTCTCTAGCACCCGGTCAGACATCGCAGCTTCTGCATATCCTCCAGCTGCTGCAGGATGGCAGTTAAAGATGGGAGTACAAATGAATGTAAGAACCATACAAGTTACATTCACTGCTGTGTTCAAGGTTCAGCACATGGCTACTTCAGTCCTAGATGGGGTCTGTGGACTCACAGTACACGTTTGAGGACTATCGAGGTCACATTTCCCCCATTCCAGGACTCTCTACCTTCTCACTACAAATCAGACTGGATCTCACTTAAAGGAGATGGAAACCCTAACTGAATGATGTTTCCTCTTGTTTTTTTTTTCACCATTTGTTGCGTCTTGGCGCTGCTGATCTCCTCTGACCTCTTTTCAGCCACATCCTGTCTACAGGCACTCCAGCAATGGCCGCATGGCATTTCTCAGGGCAGGTTTCCTGATGGTGGCAACAGTGGACCATGTCTGTGTGAAGTGTGCTGCAACAGAAGCCATGTGACAAGGTGACAAGGCAGGAGCACAACTAAAAGAAAGGGACGGGGCTGGAAAGATCAGAGCCAGGAAGAGGACGGGGCTGGAAAGATCAGAGCCAGGAAGAGGACGGGGCTGGAAAGATCAGAGCCAGGAAGAGGACGGGGCTGGAAAGATCAGAGCCAGGAAGAGGACGGGGCTGGAAAGATCAGAGCCAGGAAGAGGACGGGGCTGGAAAGATCAGAGCCAGGAAGAGAACGGGGCTGGAAAGATCAGAGCCAGGAAGAGGACGGGGCTGGAAAGATCAGAGCCAGGAAGAGGACGGGGCTGGAAAGATCAGAGCCAGGAAGAGGACGGGGCTGGAAAGATCAGAGCCAGGAAGAGGACGGGGCTGGAAGTCCAGAGCCAGGAAGAGGACGGGGCTGGAAAGATCCAGAGCCAGGAAGAGGACGGGGCTGGAAAGATCAGAGCCAGGAAGAGGACGGGGCTGGAAGTCCAGAGCCAGGAAGAGGACGGGGCTGGAAGTCCAGAGCCAGGAAGAGGACGGGGCTGGAAGTCCAGAGCCAGGAAGAGGACGGGGCTGGAAGTCCAGAGCCAGGAAGAGGACGGGGCTGGAAGTCCAGAGCCAGGAAGAGGACGGGGCTGGAAGTCCAGAGCCAGGAAGAGGACGGGGCTGGAAGTCCAGAGCCAGGAAGAGGACGGGGCTGGAAGTCCAGAGCCAGGAAGAGGACGGGGCTGGAAGTCCAGAGCCAGGAAGAGAACGGGGCTGGAAGTCCAGAGCCAGGAAGAGGACGGGGCTGGAAGTCCAGAGCCAGGAAGAGGACGGGGCTGGAAGTCCAGAGCCAGGAAGAGGACGGGGCTGGAAGTCCAGAGCCAGGAAGAGGACGGGGCTGGAAAGATCAGAGCCAGGAAGAGGAGGGGGCTGGAAAGATCAGAGCCAGGAAGAGGAGGGGGCTGGAAAGATCAGAGCCAGGAAGAGGAGGGGGCTGGAAAGATCAGAGCCAGGAAGAGGAGGGGGCTGGAAAGATCAGAGCCAGGAAGAGGACGGGGCTGGAAGTTCAGAGCCAGGAAGAGGACGGGGCTGGAAGTCCAGAGCCAGGAAGAGGACGGGGCTGGAAGTTCAGAGCCAGGAAGAGGACGGGGCTGGAAGTTCAGAGACAGAGGACAGAGCAGACCTGCAGCGAAAGTTAAAAAAAAGGTACAGTAACCTGCACAACGTGGAACAACTTTCAATACAGCCCTGATGAAGGGGAGTGTGTTTGGCCCCCGAAACATGCTGATTTTTTTCTGCCCTGAGTCAATGTTATTAACCCTTTCCTTCCCGTGTCCCAGTAAAAATTCCTCAATGCTAGGGGGTGGGAAAGATCATCTGATCATGTGACCACTGTGTTTGGCTGTCACAGTGGTCACATGACCAGGAGCCAGTTGCGCATGCTATTGATCATTAGCGGAGACTAAGAACTATCTTTCACAGCTCGGTCTCTGTGCTGGGATTGCACCAGGAGCGCGCTCTCAGCACAGAAACATCAGCGTTCATATCTGTGGCAAGTGGATGTTACAGCCCGCCCTTTTCTACCATGCATATATTAGGTGGTAGTAAAGGGGTTCAAAACCTTGGACGCTTGTTTGGTGCCGTTACTGGATTGCATGTATAAAAGGGACAGAGCGTTGTCACCCTATCACAGGAAGCGGCTGAACAAGGACCTCCATGGCTCACTGGATTTACATTCACTTTACATATTTTGACATATCCCATAATCCAGAGCAAGTACCTGTATTTGCAGACCTCCCCTTCCCCAGCAGCAGAGTAAAACCTGTACTGCCACCCAAGTAACAACCTACATATAGCTACACCCATTCCAACAGTCTCATTCCTCGTGTTGTATTTTATATTTCATATTCCAGATGGGGTCCCCCCTAACAATGGGGGCAGCAGTTGGATTTGGGAATGGAGACACATGACCAGTGAAGGACATTAAAGGCCTCTGAATACATCAGTCATAGTGAATTATCCAGCTCGGGTTGTCGGAGACGTGTACGTGCAGCGAGGAGCCTGTGACACCGAGCCACATGTCGCCAGGACAGAGAGGTGTCATGGCCGGTGTGTGTAATCCGTGGCACAGGCAGGGTTTAATCCTGCATATGGTAGAGGGAATCATTAGCCATGGTAATTAGCAGGCTTTCTGGGTGCCCGGAGGGAATGGGAAGGAGTGAGGAGGGAGAGACGGAGAGGAGGGAGTCAGACACAAATGGTACATCAGCAGCTGTGCATTTAAATTGATTTATCGAGCGCAGCTTCAAGCTCTATGCAAAGCAGGGACTGTGCCGCCTAATTAGAAAAATAAATTGCTCTTGGAAGATATTTATAAAGCATTCACATGTAAAAAGCACATATTGCAGGCCTGAGATGAGGAGAGAGAGTGCCGCTGCCGCCAAACCGACTGGTGTCGTCACACACTGTACTGTATGGGATGCGTGTTCCTATGTCCTGCCAAGCACAGCGCTGAGTATGGGACCAACATAACAACCACACATAATAAACACGTGACATGGACACTGTACAAACACTCAGCCAGTCACATCAGTCTGTACCAGAGAGCTGACACTCTAATGTCCCCTCCCCCACAGTCACATCAGTCTCTGTACCAGAGGAGCTTACACTCTAATGTCCCCTCCCCCACAGTCACATCAGTCTCTGTACCAGAGGAGCTTACACTCTAATGTCCCCTCCCCCACAGTCACATCAGTCTGTGTACCAGAGGAGCTTACACTGTAATGTCCCCTCCCCCACAGTCACATCAGTCTGTACCAGAGAGCTGACACTCTAATGCCCCCCCCACAGTCACATCAGTCTGTACCAGAGAGCTGACACTCTAATGTCCCCTCCCCCACAGTCACATCAGTCTCTGTACCAGAGGAGCTTACATTCTAATGTCCCCCCCCCACAGTCACATCAGTCTGTACCAGAGAGCTGACACTCTAATGCCCCCCCCCACAGTCACATCAGTCTCTGTACCAGAGGAGCTTACATTCTAATGTCCCCTCCCCCACAGTCACATCAGTCTCTGTACCAGAGGAGCTTACACTGTAATGTCCCCTCCCCCACAGTCACATCAGTCTCTGTACCAGAGGAGCTTACACTCTAATGTCCCCTCCCCCACAGTCACATCAGTCTGTGTACCAGAGGAGCTTACACTCTAATGTCCCCTCCCCCACAGTCACATCAGTCTGTACCAGAGAGCTGACACTCTAATGCGCCCCCCCCCCCTAGTCACATCAGTCTGTACCAGAGGAGCTGACACTAATGCCCCCTCCCCCACAGTCCCATCAGTCTCCGTACCAGAGGAGCTTACACTCTAATGCCCCCTCCCCCACAGTCACATCAGTCTCTGTACCAGAGGAGCTTACAGTCTAATGTCCCCTCCCCCACAGTCACATCAGTCTGTACCAGAGAGCTGACACTCTAATGGCCCACCCCCCCCCCCCCCCCACAGTCACATCAGTCTGTACCAGAGGAGCTTACACTCTGTCCCCTCCCCCCCCCCAGTTACATCAGTCTCTGTAACCAGAGGAGCTTACACTCTAATGTCCCCAGAGCGGGGGGGGGGGGGGGATGGTTTTCAATAACCAATCACGTTAGGTGTTCGGATCAATCATTTCCCTCCCATAACACGTAGGAGAAGGTCTCAGTTTGTCTTCTTCTGGATCATCGGTGAGATGTGACAATACAACAGAACGGTCTTCTATTCAGGTTAATGATTACAGAAAGTGTCTAGCTGGCCGTATCAGAGGAAGTGAGAAAACATGTAACTAATTCTTAGAAATAAGACTTTTCCAGGAAAGCTGCTTAATCAGCTTCTGTAGCCGGCTCCCCTCCCCCACTACTCGTTATTTCCATCCCTCGTTAGGGTTACAGATGTTTTTCCATCCTGCAGATACACAAGACACGTCAGTGTACACAGCGCTCCAAGAATGTCACTATGTAACACCGGGAGGAGGAGGGGAGCACCATGGGCGAGGGGGGCCCCAGCCACTACTACATCCAGATGGGATGACACAGCCTCCTGGCAGAGGGGAATGCTCCTTTAAATTGCAGCTCACCGTATTTCATATCATCAGGTGCCAGGGAAAGATCACTTGTTCCATTACAGATTTTCTATGGGCTGCGGAGGGGAGATTACAGCAGAGGACGCTTTCCAACGCAGCAAAATCTCCACTCCGCCATTCTCCCTAAAAGTAAGAAATAAAACCTGCCCTGACAGCCCAACACCAACGAAGGAACAGAATGGCAACGACTGCTGCGGTGAGAATCTAAAGCTCAACTCTGCGCCAAAAACTCTCATTTAAATCTATTCCTTGACAGACACAAAGGATAGAAATCCTCTAAATGGGCACCAAATGCCTTTGCAAACCCAGACATTACCTTGTAAAGGCAACAGTGACATCATCACTGTGCTGTACATAGCCATGTGCAGAGAGCAGAGCTGTGGGAGGAGCCCAGAAGCTCCGCCCCCTACAGGCTGCTTCCTGAAAATTACAGGAGGGGGCAGAGACAAGACCAGCCCCCAGCAAAAGGAGAGCAGAGCTGTAGGAGGGGTCTATCAGCTCCACCTACTACCAGCTGCCTGCAGCAAATACAGGAAGGGGCGGAGACAAGACCAGCCCCCCTGCACATGGAGAGCAGACCTGTGAGAGGGGTCCAGCAGCTCCACCCACTACAGGCTGCTTGCTCAAAATTACAGGACGGGACGGAAAAAAGACCGATCGCCCTGCACAAGGAGAGAGAGCTGTGGGAGAGGTCCAGCAGCTACACCTATTACTGGCTGTCTGCAGCAAATACAGAAGGGGGCGGAAACAAGACCAGCCCCCCTGCAAAAGGAGAGCAGAGCTGTAGGAGGGGTCTATCAGCTCCACCTACTACCAGCTGCCTGCAGCAAATACAGGAAGGGGCGGAGACAAGACCAGTCCCCCTGCAAAAGGAGAGCAGAGCTGTAGGAGGGGTCTATCAGCTCCACCTACTACCAGCTGCCTGCAGCAAATACAGGAAGGGGCGGAGACAAGACCAGTCCCCCTGCAAAAGGAGAGCAGAGCTGTAGGAGGGGTCTATCAGCTCCACCTACTACCAGCTGCCTGCAGCAAATACAGGAAGGGGTGGAGACAAGACCAGTCCCCCTGCAAAAGGAGAGCAGAGCTGTAGGAGGGGTCTATCAGCTCCACCTACTACCAGCTGCCTGCAGCAAATACAGGAAGGGGTGGAGACAAGACCAGTCCCCCTGCAAAAGGAGAGCAGAGCTGTAGGAGGGGTCTATCAGCTCCACCTACTGCCAGCTGCCTGTAGCATATACTGGAGGGGGCGGAGACAAGACCAGTCCTCCTGCAAAAGGAGAGAGAGCAGCATTGAGCGGTCTTTATTCCAGTTAGTCCCACACTGGATGAAAGCACAGATCTGTAAGAAATACACAGAGATTCCAGAAGAAAGGATTAATACAATATTTGCTAATCCCGGAGATCGGCTTCAATCACGAATTAAAGAGAGAAAACACTGATATAAAGAATATTTACTTATCCTGGAGTTCAGATTTAAGAAGGACAAATCTTCCCTGGCCTATCCTCCTCAGTACATTACAGCTGAGACGGTCCAAACTGGTAAATGGTTATTTAACTGAGCCAGCACATGATGCCACTGACATGTCTACCAGGCTATTCTTAACTGCTTCACTGAAAGAAAAGGTCTGGTAATGAGCACGATACCTGAAGCGGAGATTAGACACAGAAGAGACTCACTCCACAGCTCTCTTCCTGCTCTGTACAGCGCAGTATCAGCTTCCAATTAAAGAGAGACAGTCTGCAGGCAAACAGCTACAACTGCCATGTTGTGCACATCCAGAGCATTGTGCGCATTGTACAAAATTTTCATTTTTAAAAGAACATAAAACTTTACACAAATTTGCAACAATCAGCAAGTGTACATACAATAGATCATAGACAGGAACTTAAAGCCTTGAAAATGTATGAGAAGTCCACCCCACCTGGTCATACCCCAAGATTTCTACTTTTAGGTACAGCGATACCATGCCAAGTCACTCACTGCTTGGCATAATCTGCCGATCTGGTAAACCCAGCTATAGAAATGAAAGAAATGTATCCCTGACCCCACCCACTGTATTCTCAAACCCGCCCACTGTATTCTCAAACCCGCCCACTGTAGGTTACATGCTGTCTGTTGCATACAGAGACATGAACAGACCCCAGCCCACAATTACAGTTGAATGGCACTCCAAAGGACCTGCCAACGGATGGCAAAGCACTATTTTTTTTTCATCAGCATACCACACATTACTGCACTGCAACACACGTCCAACATCCTGACGCACATCATTCAGAATGAATGGCACCACATGGCACCAACACACTTCACGTGCATTACCCAGATAGTGTGAACAGGCCCTAGATGCAAACCCGTACTGACACACTGCCTGCCAGGCAGCTAGCATTTTCAGAAGGTGTTTAGCAATGGCCGACTACATTTCTATCATGATGGGTTTCCTTTATGGTAAAATAATTCACGTTTCTAATGTTAGCAGAGCCTGGAGAGCACTAGCAGCTATTTGATTTCCCCTGTGTGACAAGGCCCTGAAGCAGATTGAAAACTAGTACCTAGTGAGTCTAAGAACGGCTGCTGAACTAGTACTGAACCTGGAAGTCAAAGAATGGCTGCTCAACTAGTAATGGGCCAGGGAGTCAAAGAATGGATGCCAAATTAGTGCTGGGCTAGCAAGTGGAATAACGGCTGCTGAACTAGTACTGGGCCAGGGAGTTGAAGAATGGTTATGGTTGCTGAACTAGTACTGGGCAAGGAAGTGGAAGAACAGCTGCTCAACCAGTAATGGGCCAGGGAGTCAAAGAACGGATGCCGAATTAATACTGGGCTAGCAAGTCGAATAATGGCTGCTGAGATAGTACTGAACCAGGAAGTTGAAGATCAGCTGCTACATAACTTCTTGGCCAGGTAACTGAAGAACGGCTGCTGAAGTAGTACTGGGCCAGGGAGCTTGAAGAACGGCTGCTGAAGTAGTACTGGGCCAGGGAGCTTGAAGAATGGCTGCTGAAGTAGTACTGGGCCAGGGAGCTTGAAGAACGGCTGCTGAAGTAGTACTGGGCCAGGGAGCTTGAAGAACGGCTGCTGAAGTAGTACTGGGCCAGGGAGCTTGCAGAACGGCTGCTGAACATACACAGCCAGAGTCCAAGAACGGCCCCTGAACTAGTACTCAGACCAAGGAGTCTTTGAACAGTCGCCGATGTCAACTTACACAGGTGTCTCACTTTCCGACACAATCCCTTTAATGACAAAATTGATGGACTTGTCACTGATGTGACATGATGAAGTGACGGAGAAGGTAAAGTCTGCAGGAAGGACGCAGTACTGAAATGGTCATCAATTTTACCCAGCCATTCTTGAATGACTCCGTAATGATATTTACCTCCCTGGTCCACATTGTTTGTTACTCTGAAAACATGACAGTTCGACGCATGTAATCTATTACTCTATGTGTAGGATGCTGAAAACACAAACCATGGTCGAGGAACCTGTATAGAAGAGATGGTGAATACGAGTGTCCGAATGATTATATGTATCATCACAGGTAAGCAAATCTAAAACCCAAGTAGACGTAGCAAAGAGAGCTCAACCAGGGCAGGGAGACCTCAACCTTCAAGATTAAATGTCATACTGTACTCTTGAAGATTGAGGTCTCCCTGCCCTGGCTGAGGTGGAGGAGGTCTCCCTGCCCTGGCTGAGGTGGAGGAGGTCTCCCTGCCCTGGCTGAGGTGGAGGAGGTCTCCCTGCCCTGGCTGAGGTGGAGGAGGTCTCCCTGCCCTGGCTGAGGTGGAGGAGGTCTCCCTGCCCTGGCTGAGGTGGAGGAGGTCTCCCTGCCCTGGCTGAGGTGGAGGAGGTCTCCCTGCCCTGGCTGAGGTGGAGGAGATCTCCCTGCCACGGTTGAGGTCTCCCTGCCACGATTGAGGTGGAGGTCTCCCTGCCACGGTTGAGGTGGAGGTCTCCCTGCCACGATTGAGGTTCATTTCAGCAATACATACACATCCCCCATGTTTTACACCCGGGAGTTGTCGATAGTTCTCTTCCTGGTATGCTAGTGTGCCGGCACAAGTACCGGCAGCTGCAACCACTCACACAGAGAAAGGCGGGACCCGTGGGCGGGTGCCATTGATCTTAAAGTGTTACTAAACCCTGAACCCAGCGTTCAATATATCTGCTCTCCCCAGACCCCGCATTCACTATATCCGCTCTCCCCAGACCCCGCATTCACTATATCCGCTCTCCCCGGACCCCACATTCACTATATCCGCTCTCCCACAGTACACAGAAAACAAAATTGGCCTGGACAGGAAGGGGGTGAAAGTGTCCGGACTGGAAGTGGTTAAATTTAGACAATTGAGCAGAAATAGGACAGGTCCACTTTAACAACACAGGTGAGTCCCTGCAATCTCCTCATACAAGGCCGACAGAGAGGACATTTCCGCTCGCTATTCAACAAAAAAACAAGAAGTAAAATTTTTTTTTTTTTAAATGAAGAGCATGTGGGGAATTGCGCGTGTCCTAATAAATATAGTAATTAGTTTCAGGAGCAGTGGGAGATCTTCGTTCAAAGCTTAGATTAACCACAGGCCAGAAAAACTGCATTTCACAGCTATGAATTCATTTCTGGACACTGTACTTAAAATTGTTATCAACACAGATTAAATCAGCGAGGATCTTCCAAGCCAAGGAAAAAAAAACCAAGAGGAAAGTCAATGGTGCCCACTATCCAGAGGTGGGGCCGCCATCTTGGGGACTGAAAAGCAAGACATGGTTTTCAAGAAAGACCTTAAAGAGGACCTGTACTGTGGAAGCTGTGCCCAAAAAGAGGCAAGAGGACAAAGGAAGGGTCACCAGTGTTGCCTGCAGTCTCACTGCAGCTGAACCTTTCCACATTATGGACTTGCCACGCCTTGTTCTGAACGTCTCTATGTGGAGGCAGCCATGCTAAAAGAGCAGCACGGCTTTGCTTCTTCATGTCAGAGCTGCTCCTCTATTGTCTGGTGGGAGAATCCTCAAGCTGTAGAAGGATAGATGGGAGAAGCACATATCCAGAAAAAGGATTACGCAAAAGCAGGAAGATCCTTGCTCTTGGCAGGCCCTCTCCAGCAAGGAGAACAATGAGCAGCACAGCAGTGACATCACCAAATCTAACTCCCAAACTCCTGAGGAGACCAAGCTTGGAAGAAGAGAGATACGTGCACTTCAAGTCCTCAAGCACAACTTCCTCTCAAACAAGGAAACAAGTGAGCAGTACAGGAAGAGGAAGATCCATAATGCCCACTATCCAGAGGTGAGGCAAGCAGTACCTTGCTTTAAAAGAGAAAGGCCAATGCCAAAAGACAGAAAGAAGCTGTCATTCTTCGTATATCTATTAAACCTTAAAAAAGATCTGTGCTGTAGATGCTATGCCCAAAAAAGGTAGGCAGAGGACAAAGGGCTAGTCACCAGTTTCAACTGTTATCTACCTATAGCTGATCTTTTTTCCCCATTACTGACCTACCATGCTTTCTTCTGCACTGTGTGTCTGTGTGGAGGCAGCAATATTGGTAGAGAAGCACGGCTATGCTTCCTCATGTCAAAACTCCCTCCTTTATGCCTAGTGGGGGAATCAAACCATATAGGTGGGGGAAGCACAGATTCAGAGAATGGATGAAGCACAAGATCCTTGCTCTGTCGGTCCTCAGGTACAGCTTCCACTCCAGCAAGGAGAAGAGTGAGCAACACAGTAGTGACATTACCAAATCTCACTCCAAATCTCTTGTCGAATACCAGTCGTGGAAGCAGGGAGAATACTGCATTGCAGGTCCTCAATTACAGCTTGCTCTCCAGCAAGGAAAACAGTGAGTAGCATGGTAGTGACATCAACAGATCTCACTCGAAAACTTCTAGGGCTACCAGGCTTGGATTCAGGGAGATCCTTGCATTGCAGGTCCGCGGGTACAGCTTCCACTCCAGCAAGGAGAAGAGTGAGCAACACAGTAGTGCCAACACCAAATCTCACGGAGATTACCAGTCGTGGAAGCAGGGAGAATCTTGCACTGCATGTCCTCAGGTAGTTTCCTCTCCAGAAAGGAGAAAAGTGAGCAGCAAAGTAGTGGCATCACCAAATCTTACTCCAGGTCTGGTGAGACTAGCAGTCATACACAGCAATACCTTAAATCTCACATCGAGTATACACGTGCCTAGGCACAGGAAGAACACAGCTATGCATCGGGAGGAATGCAAAGACAAAAGGTAGATATTTAAGGCACTGTTTAGGTACAATCCAGGAATCCCTATAAGAAAACACTTCTTTTTTGAGTTCAGATAAAATGACAAAGTGGTGTTTTTTTTAAGCAGATGAAGGCAATCAGTGACTGGACATGTATCACCTGTAATTGTATCCATATAAAGGCCAGCAATACTTGTTTACTGCATACATGGCTGAGCCTTCAGTTTAGCAGTGTTGCACAGTGGTTATGCTTTGTTGACTATCTCCTAGCAAGTCAACCACACAAATTCCATTTGACTGAAACCAATGGACACTCTAGACTGACAAGGGGGGGGGGGATTAGGAGAAGGGGGTTCTCCTTTCACGGCCAGACAAAGTTACCTTTGCGTAAAATGGTAACAGAATTAAAAAAATGTTGTTGGACATCCTAAAAAAAAGTAAGAGGTCCATGCTAAGACAAGACCACCAGTGGCATTAGATGGACTCCAAAAACACTGTCAGCTGAAAAATGACTGTTCGGGTACCTTTCTCACTGCCCTTGTGAACCTAGGTGGCACCATTGGCCCTGTCAGGAGAAGAGATGAGCCAAATCAACCGGTATTTCCATGTGCGCCTCCGGCCAGAGCTTTGCTGGCGGATGTAATTATGAGCAAGGCTGAAAGCTAAAGAAGCATTTTATCTTCATGTCAGAGCATGCCTTATGCAAGCTTCTCAATGAATTTCTCTTTGGTGGGGGGAAGATGGGACAGGAACTGCCAGATTATAGGAGCAGCAATTACATCGGCAGCAAAGTTAGCTCAACCAGGACAAGAACTAAAAAAAAACATATTAAGATCTATGGATGAAGATCCAACAAAGTGGATCTTCTCTGAAGAAAGATCTTTTTAAAGGAAACAGACATTAAACCGGGGAGGTCAAAAAGCATTTTTGGAGCTGTGTTTGGCCATCTTACCCAACACAATAGCATGACACCAAACATTTCTAGGGGTGTATACAAGGAGACAGCACCACACTGATGCCCTACACGAAAAGTCACTTACAATTTTTAGCTAAACTTCAGTTCCAGGAGGAGTCAACTAGCCGTGTCAATCACTATCTTCTTAGGTGACCTTCCCATTGCCCTTAAGAACACCAAGCTAGTAGAGAATGTCAGACCTCCTATAATGCCAAAACTCAACCACAAAGAATGTTTTGATGGTTTCTCCAGGATAGAATAAGCCAGTTGTATACAAACTGCGGCCCTTTGCTTGCTTTTATCTGGCCCTTGGGGCAAAATTTCCTCCAGTGGTACTAACAATGGGGCATAATTCCCTCCAATGACACCAAGTAGCACAATTTCTCCCAATGACACTAAATATGTGGCACAATTCCTACCAATGATAGCGATGGGGCACAATTTCATCCAAGGACACCAACGACGGGGCACAACTCCTCCCAAGGACACCAACGATGGGGCACAACTCCTCCCAAGGACACCAACGATGGGGCACAACTCCTCCCAAGGACACCAACGATGGGGCACAACTCCTCCCAAGGACACCAACGATGGGGCACAACTCCTCCCAAGGACACCAACGATGGGGCACAACTCCTCCCAAGGACACCAACGATGGGGCACAACTCCTCCCAAGGACACCAACGATGGGGCACAACTCCTCCCAAGGACACCAACGATGGGGCACAACTCCTCCCAAGGACACCAACGAAGGGGCACAACTCCTCCCAAGGACACCAACGATGGGGCACAACTCCTCCCAAGGACACCAACGATGGGGCACAACTCCTCCCAAGGACACCAACGAAGGGGCACAACTCCTCCCAAGGACACCAACGAAGGGGCACAACTCCTCCCAAGGACAACAACGATGGGGCACAACTCCCCCCAAGGACATCAACGTTGGGGCACAACTCCTCCCAAGGACAACAACGATGGGGCACAACTCCTCCCAAGGACAACAACGATGGGGGGCACAATTCCTCGCAATAACAATGATGGGGCACAATTCCTCCCAATGTCACCAACGATGGGGCACAACTCCTCCCAAGGACACCAACGATGGGGCACAACTCCTCCCAAGGACACCAACGATGGGGCACAACTCCTCCCAAGGACACCAACGATGGGGCACAACTCCTCCCAAGGACACCAACGATGGGGCACAACTCCTCCCAAGGACACCAACGATGGGGCACAACTCCTCCCAAGGACACCAACGATGGGGCACAACTCCTCCCAAGGACACCAACAAAGGGGCACAACTCCTCCCAAGGACAACAACGATGGGGCACAACTCCTCCCAAGGACACCAACGATGGGGCACAACTCCTCCCAAGGACACCAACGATGGGGCACAACTCCTCCCAAGGACACCAACGAAGGGGCACAACTCCTCCCAAGGACAACAACGATGGGGCACAACTCCTCCCAAGGACATCAACGTTGGGGCACAACTCTTCCCAAGGACAACAACGATGGGGCACAACTCCTCCCAAGGACAACAACGATGGGGGGCACAATTCCTCGCAATAACAATGATGGGGCACAATTCCTCCCAATGTCACCAACGATGGGGTACGATTTCTCCCAATGACAATGATGGTGCACAATTTCTCCCAGTGTCACCAATTTGTTTCGCCAATACGGAGCCCCTGCTTTTGGTTTGGGTCAGTGTGGGGAGGCCATTCATTTTGAACGCTCCTGATCTCTTGTAGCCCTGGATAAAGATCCATGCCTTGTTCCTGTTAGGTCTTTAGGTGTACAATTGGAACCCCAAACACCTGTGCAGGCGCCTCTAAGCCTTTTTTCAGGACAACCATAAGGATGTGTTGGTCATTCCTAAAGCCTAGCTCTCCTGCCAAGAGCCATTAAGAGGGCGGGTAAAGCACACATACGATTTCCTATCCAACCACTGCAATTGGTCATTGTTCCCCCTCATTAAACACTCGCCTTCTCCTTTGAAAACCTGGAAATACAAAGCAAACAGAACTGTGCTATAGGACCATAACAGAAGGGATGAGGCCATGATGAAGGCAGATCATAGATTTTGTATCAATATTGTACAAAATTAGGACAAGTCGAATAGATATGGATAAAACCTCTCAGACAATCACGTCCTCTATAACCGGAGATAACACAGAGTCTTAGTGACACCATATGGAAGGGACTGACGTCACAATGGCATGCCTGTCTGATGGCTGGGTGACAGTTTCTGACAGTTTCTGTAGGACTCCCAGTTTCAGGTATCACCAGGGAGGAGGCTCACATGTACAACAACAAGCCAGTGACACAAACAAGTCATGGAAAGGAGCAGCCAGAGAGTGCAGACAATAGTGAGCAGAAATTCTTGCCTGGGGTGTGTCAGATTATCCTATCACAGGAAGAGGACCAGCAGGTCAACCCAGCATGAAATGAATGATCAGCAGAGAGAGAGAGGGTGGGGGTGGGGAGAGTGTTAGAAATGTAAATCGTACCTTATTTTGCTTATAAATAAACCTTTATAGAGAGTGACTGTGGGGGAGGGGGCATTAGAGTGCAAGCTCCTCTGCTACAGACACTATGATTGACTCAACATTCTCTGTACAGCACTGCAGTATATGTCAGCGCTATATATATGTATAATAATAATAGTGTGTGACTGTGGGGGAGGGGGCATTAGAGTGTAAGCTCCTCTGTACAGAGACTGATGGGACTGTGGGGGAGGGGACATTAGAGTGTAAGCTCCTCTGTACAGAAACTGATGGGACCGTGGGGGAGGGGACATTAGAGTGTAAGCTCCTCTGGTACAGAGACTGATGTGACTGGCTCAGTGATCTCTGTACAGCACTGCGGTATATGTCAGAGCTATATACATGTATAATAATAATAGTGTGACTGTGGGGGAGGGGACATTAGAGTGTAAGCTCCTCTGTACAGAGACTGATGGGACTGTGGGGGAGGGGACATTAGAGTGTAAGCTCCTCTGTACAGAGACTGATGGGACTGTGGGGGAGGGGACATTAGAGTGTAAGCTCCTCTGTACAGAGACTGATGGGACTGTGGGGGAGGGGACATTAGAGCGTAAGCTCCTCTGTACAGAGACTGATGGGACTGTGGGGGAGGGGACATTAGAGTGTAAGCTTCTCTGTACAGAGACTGATGGGACTGTGGGGGAGGGGACATTAGAGCGTAAGCTCCTCTGGTGCAGAGACTGATGTGACTGTGGGGGAGGGGACATTAGAGTGTAAGCTCCTCTGGTGCAGAGACTGATGGGACTGTGGGGGAGGGGACATTAGAGTGTAAGCTCCTCTGGTGCAGAGACTGATGTGACTGTGGGGGAGGGGACATTAGAGTGTAAGCTCCTCTGTACAGAGACTGATGGGACTGTGGGGGAGGGGACATTAGAGTGTAAGCTCCTCTGTACAGAGACTGATGGGACTGTGGGGGAGGGGACATTAGAGTGTAAGCTCCTCTGTACAGAGACTGATGGGACTGTGGGGGGGGGGGGACATTAGAGTGTAAGCTCCTCTGTACAGAGACTGATGGGTCTGGCTCAGTGCTCTCTGTACAGCACTGCGGTATATGTCAGCGATATAACAGTATTATAATATGGTACAATATTCTCCATACAGCACTACAGACTATCCCAGTCACGAAGTGCCTGATGCCCTCAATGACAGAACAGGAGTGGCTACTGTGGGTGACTACTGGAAACCATCGATCCTTGAATGTGAAGGGACTCAGCTCAGTGAGGGGTTTTGTAGCTCACTCTGTGCGATGTGAAGGTAGCTGAGAACGCTCCATATTTAGTCAGAGTTTGTTTAAAATTCCCCCAGCAGCAGCCAAGCTGGGATTTGCATTCTTGTGGTTCGTTCATAATGACTCCGGGCTGAAGCCAAGGAAAAGGGAAGCGTATGAGAGCTGGCAGGAGCCTTTGAAAAAATGGATCGGCCGGGAAGAATAAAATCTGGAGGTAGGTTGTGTGTCCCCAGCCTCTAGGGTGACGGTTTTTTGGGGCCTGTATTTGTGTGTGTGCCCCCCACCATGTTTTGTGTGCACTGCACGCCCACAACAGAAGAATCTGCACCACCTCATATACACACCGATGGACCAGGCTGTTGCTGGAGGCACCACATCTCTTCCTACATAATGTGAATGATGGAAGAAAAGGAAACGCCAACTAAAAAACATTGTGTCCTTATCAGGATTGGCGGTTATCACATCCCCTACCCCCCATACACTGCCAGATATCAGAGAAAACCGGTGGCAGTAAGGTATCTGGCCATCCTTAAAAGTGCGACTGAGAATCACCAGGATCTTTTCTTAGGTTGCCTGTCCCCCCCACCCGATGGTCATTAGAATCATCATTTTACTGTGCCGCAACCGCCATAGCTGGCTTTGGCATACGGCTGTGGTGTGGTCCCATTGACTTCAACGGGAAAGTTCCATAGGCAGCACCAACTGTCATACTCAACATGCCATGTGAAAATTAGACTCAGCTCTCACCTCTGTGTTGCGATTGATGCTTTTTCTGGCGCAATTTTGCAGCATTTTTGATGAGTGTTGTGGGGTTTTTTGCCAATAAGAAAGTATTGACTATGAAACGACTTAATTTGGATGGGTGCAGCTTGGATGCTACAGGAGTGTCAGAGAGTGTTAAGTTGCATCAAAGTCACACTACAAGAACAAACTTTCCTATTGATAAAAAAAACCACGCAAAATGCATCAAAAACGCACTACATTCACTATATTGTCAAAAGTATTGGGCCGCCGCCCTCTCCACACACATGACCTTTAATGACCCCCCAGTCTTAGTCCGTAGGGTTCAATATTGAGTTGGCCCCGCCCTTTCCACGCACATGACCTTTAATGACCCCCCAGTCTTAGTCCGTAGGGTTCAATATTGAGTTGGCCCCGCCCTTTCCACGCACATGACCTTTAATGGCCCCCCAGTCTTAGTCCGTAGGGTTCTATGGGGTTGAGGTCAGGACTCTGTGCAGGACAGTCAAGTTCCTCCACCCCAAACTGGCTCCTCCATGTCTTTATGGACCTTGCTTTGTGCACTGGGGCGCAGTCATGTTGGAACAGGAAGGGGCCATCCCAAAACTCCTCCCACAAAGTTGGGAGCATGAAATTGTCCAAAATGTCGCCTTAAGAGTTCCCTTCACTGGAACTAGGGGGCCAAGCCCAACCCCTGAAAAACACCCCCCACCATAATCCCCCCTCCACCAAACTTTACACTTGGCACAATGCAGTCAGGCAAGTACCAGTCTCCTGGCAACCGCCAAACCCAGACACGTCCATCGGATTGCCAGACAGAGAAGCGTGATTGGTCACTCCAGAAAACACGCCTCCCCTGCTCTGGAGTCCAGTGGCGGCCTGCTTTACACCACAGCATCAGACGCTTTGTATTGCACTTGGTGATGGAAGGCTTGGATGCAGCTGTTTGGCCATGGAAACCCATTCCATGAAGCTCTCTACGCACTGTTGTTGGGCTCATCTGAAGGCCACACCAAGTTTGGAGGTCTTTAGCTATTGGCTCTGTAGACAGTTGGCGACTTCTGCACACTGTGCGCTTCAGCATGCGCTGACCCCGCCCTGTCATGTGACGTGGCCTACCACTTGGTGGCTGTGTGGCTGTTGTTCCCAGTTGCTTCCACTTTGTTATAATCCCACTAACAGTTGAGCGTGGAATATTTAGTAGCCAGGAAATGTCACGGATGGACTTATTGTACAGGTGGCCACCTATCACGGGACCACGCTTGGAGTCACTGAGCTCCTGAGAGCGACCCATTCTTTCACCAATGTTTGTAGAAGCAGTCTGCATGCCTAGGGGCTTGATTGTATACACCTGTGTCCATGGAGGGGATTGGAGCACCTGAATCACATGATATGGAGGGGATTCACCACCAATGTGAACTAAGCCTTAGACCAGAAAGTCTCACCCATGGTTCTGCCACACCCTAGGGTTCCTCCAGAAGTTATGGATTCCTTGAGATGTGGCTGATTGACCTCTTATGGGATGGTGACTGCATAGTTCTGGGTCCAACACCACTTGGCGGGGCCAGTTGCATGAACCCAAGTTAGGGTGGCCTTGTGATTGTCACTGCAACAGGGATCTTCCCACTGGTCTCCATTGAATGGTGTTTGCCAGGGTTCTCCAAGAACTGAAAATTATTTCCGGGGTTCCTCTGCAGTTGGTCACCTGAGAAGGAGTCCCATTTGGGAGATTTCCCTCTATTCCTGTTCTGGTGTCAACTTTCATTCATTCCAGTGGCTGTTATCATGCAAATGATGCAATCTCCCCAGCGGGAACACAGACAGCACTATCCCCCCCCCCCTTCTGCATACAAAACCTTAATATGCATTAATAATATGGCTGCCATTGCATAACAACTGATTAAAAACATAAATGAGTGTTTTTTTAATGCACTGCACCACAACGCATACGGTGTTGCACTCTATTGTACAGTGCATTGTGGTGTCATTAACAATGAATCACGCTGTACTGAACTGCACATGGAGTGTGGTGGTAATGCAAGGTAACAGGGCGAAACCCTCAAGTGTGAATGTTCCCTTAAAATAAGGAGATGAGAAGAGTAGGAGGTGTTCTGTAGTCCAGCAGAAAAGCATTGGCCAGGGCTGACACCACTGCTTGGGACTGAAGTGAAGCCACTGGGCAGGGCTGACACCACTGCTTGGGATTGAAGTGAAGCCACTGGGCAGGGCTGACCCCACAGTTTGGGAGTTAGGTGAAGCCACTGGATAGGGCTGACACCACAGTTTGGGAGTTAGGTGAAGCTATTTGGCAGGGCTGACACCAGTTTGGGAGTTAGGTGAAGCTATTTGGCAGGGCTGACACCACAGCTTTGGAGTTCGGTGGAGCCACTGGATAGGGCTGACCCCACAGTTTGGGAGTTAGGTGAAGCCACTGGATAGGGCTGACCCCACAGTTTGGGAGTTAGGTGAAGCCACTGGATAGGGCTGACCCCACAGCTTGGGAGTTAGGTGAAGCCACTGGATAGGGCTGACACCAGTTTGGGAGTTAGGTGAAGCTATTTGGCAGGGCTGACACCACAGCTTTGGAGTTCGGTGGAGCCACTGGATAGGGCTGACCCCACAGTTTGGGAGTTAGGTGAAGCCACTGGATAGGGCTGACCCCACAGTTTGGGAGTTAGGTGAAGCCACTGGATAGGGCTGACCCCACAGCTTGGGAGTTAGGTGAAGCCACTGGATAGGGCTGACACCAGTTTGGGAGTGAGGTGGAGCTATTTGGCAGGGCTGACACCACAGCATCCTTAAAGTGATAAAACACAGGGACGGTGTATGTATAATAGAGATGTACCAAGTAGGTTTCTTTTTAATGTAGACATTCCCTGTAGGACGCCTCCATTTGTCAGCCTGTATGACAGCCAGTCAGCACCGTCAGCCGTAGACACTAGCGTGCCAGCGACAGACTAGACGCAATATGGAATGAGGGTAGATGGCGGGTCCATGCACATGCAGGAAGCTCATTATACTTGCAGGTTTCATATTAATGAACATCCAGGAATTCTCACACGACGGGTTCAAAGTCAGCAGACATATGCCGTCCATGTGTGACTACCCTGAGCAGCTCCAGTCCCAGAGATGACTACAAGGCCAGTTAACGCTGATAGATGTCAGCTGTCATCCGATCCAGCCAAACAGACAGAATTTTTCTCTATAAACCACAGCTGAAGAGCAAGGAGCATGCAAGGGGGGGGAGGGGTGCTAATTCCACCCACCGTATGTAATGCATTATATATGGTAAAATCTATCAGGGGTCACAAGTTTACACATTCATACTATTAAATGTAGAAGAGGCCCAACCGCCCTGGAAATAGAAGAAGTCGATGCACACAGTTCGGGACTACTACTACCACCGATGAATCCAACTACATTCCATCAATACCCCTTCCACCTACTACTACCACCGATGAATCCAACTACATTCCATCAATACCCCTTCCACCTACTACTACCACCGATGACTCCAACCACACTCCATCATTAACCCTTCCACCTACTCCTACCACCAACCATGACTCCAACCACGCTCCATCATTAATCCTTCCACCTACTCCTACCACCAACCATGACTCCAACCACGCTCCATCATTACCCCTTCCACCTACTCCTACCACCAACCATGACTCCAACCACGCTCCATCATTAACCCTTCCACCTACTCCTACCACCAACCATGATTCCAACCACGCTCCATCATTAACCCTTCCACCTACTCCTACCACCAACCATGACTCCAACCACGCTCCATCATTACCCCTTCCACCTACTTCTACTAACAACCATGACTCCAACCACGCTCCATCATTACCCCTTCCACCTACTCCTACCACCAACCATGACTCCAACCACGCTCCATCATTACCCCTTCCACCTACTTCTACTAACAACCATGACTCCAACCACGCTCCATCATTAACGCTTCCACCTACTCCTACCACCAACCATGACTCCAACCACGCTCCAACATTAACCCTTCCACCTACTCCCACCGATGAATCCAACTACATTCCATCATTACCCCTTCCACCTACTCCTACTACCAATGATGACTCCAACCACGCTCCATCATTAACCCTTCCACCTACTCCTACTACCAACCATGACTCCAACCACGCTCCAACATTAACCCTTCCTCCTACTACCAATGATGACTCCAACCACGCTCCATCATTAACCCTTCCACCTACTCCTACTACCAACCATGACTCCAACCACACTCCAACATTAACCCTTCCACCTACTCCTACCACCAACCATGACTCCAACCACACTCCAACATTAACGCTTCCACCTACTCCTACTACCAACCATGACTCCAACCACGCTCCAACATTAACACTTCCACCTACTCCAACCACCAACCATGACTCCAACCACGCTCCATCATTAACCCTTCCACCTACTCCTACTACCAATGATGACTCCAACCACGCTCCATCATTAACCCTTCCACCTACTCCTACCACCAACCATGACTCCAACCACGCTCCATCATTAACCCTTCCACCTACTCCTACTACCAATGATGACTCCAACCACGCTCCATCATTAACCCTTCCATCTACTCCTACTAACAACCATGCTCCATCATTAGCCCTTCCACCTACTCCTACTATCAACCATGACTCCAACCACGCTCTATCATCAACCCTTCCACCTACTCCTACTACCAACCATGACTCCAGCCACGCTCCAACATTAACCCTTCCATCTACTCCTACCAACCATGACTCCAACCACGCTCCAACATTAACCCTTCCACCTACTCCTACTACCAACCATGACTCCAACCACGCTCCAACATTAACCCTTCCACCTACTCCTACTACCAACCATGACTCCAACATTAACCCTTCCACCTACTCCTACTACCAACCATGACTCCAACCACACTCCATCATTAACCCTTCCATCTACTCCTACTACCAACCATGACTCCAACATTAACCCTTCCACCTACTCCTACCAACCATGACTCCAGCCACGCTCCATCATTAACCCTTCCACCTACTCCTACTACCATGACTCCAACCACGCTCCAACATTAACCCTTCCACCTACTCCTACTACCAACCATGACTCCAACATTAACCCTTCCACCTACTCCTACCAACCATGACTCCAGCCACGCTCCATCATTAACCCTTCCACCTACTCCTACTACCATGACTCCAACCACGCTCCAACATTAACCCTTCCACCTACTCCTACTACCAACCATGACTCCAACCACACTCCATCATTAACCCTTCCATCTACTCCTACTACCAACCATGACTCCAACCACGCTCCAACATTAACCCTTCCACCTACTCCTACTACCAACCATGACTCCAACATTAACCCTTCCACCTACTCCTACCAACCATGACTCCAACCACGCTCCATCATTAACCCTTCCACCTACTCCTACTACCATGACTCCAACCACGCTCCAACATTAACCCTTCCACCTACTCCTACTACCAACCATGACTCCAACCACGCTCCATCATTAACCCTTCCACCTACTCCTAATACCAACCATGACTCCAACCACGCTCCATCATTAACCCTTCCACCTACTCCTACCACCAACCATGACTCCAACCACGCTCCAACATTAACCCTTCCACCTACTCCTACTACCAACCATGACTCCAACCACGCTCCAACATTAACCCTTCCACTTACTCCTACTACCAACCATGACTCCAACCACGCTCCAACATTAACCCTTCCACCTACTCCTACCACCAACGATGATTCCAACCACGCTCCATCATTAACCCTTCCACCTGCTCCTACTACCAACCATGACTCCAACCACGCTCCATCATTAACCCTTCCACCTACTCCTACTACCAACCATGACTCCAAACACGCTCCAACATTAACCCTTCCACCTACTACTACCACCACCGATGACTCCAACCACGCTCCAACATTAACCCTTCCACCTACTACTACCACCACCGATGACTCCAACCACGCTCCAACATTAACCCTTCCACCTACTCCTACTACCAACCATGCTCCATCATTAGCCCTTCCACCTGCTCCTACTACCAACCATGACTCCAACCACGCTCCATCATTAACCCTTCCACCTACTCCTACTACCAACCATGACTCCAACCACGCTCCATCATTAACCCTTCCACCTACTCCTACCAACCATGACTCCAACATTAACCCTTCCACCTACTCCTACTACCAACCATGACTCCAACCACGCTCCAACATTAACCCTTCCACTTACTCCTACTACCAACCATGACTCCAACCACGCTCCATCATTAACCCTTCCACCTGCTCCTACTACCAACCATGACTCCAACCACGCTCCAACATTAACCCTTCCACCCCTTCCTACTACCAACCATGACTCCAACCACACTCCATCATTAACCCTTCCACCTACTACGACCGATGACTCCAACCACACTCCATAATTAACCCTTCCATCTACTACCATTGATGACTCTAACCATGCTCCATCACTAACCCATCCTCTATGTGAATTTGGCATACGCTCCATCTTCTCCTACCGCCACCCCTAATAACTCCAAGCACTCTCCATCTTTAACCGTTCTATGTGAATACCAAATACGCTCCTACTACTACAACCACCACCAATAACATCAATCCCTTTCTCCACCATTAACCCTTCTTCTATGTGAATACAGACTTCCATCTTACTACTACAACCACCAATAACTCTCTCCATCACCAACCCTTCTGATCCTATATATGAATACAGGATACTCTCCTACTACTACCACCACCCACCACCACTTCCAACCACTCTCCACCATTAACCCTTCTTTTATGGAACTAAAAGGACATTCTCCTACTAGTGCCACCAATAACTCCAAACACTCTCCATGATTAATTCTCCCTCTATGTGAATACAGTCCACCAGTTATGGAAACAAAGTGTACATACAGTAGAGATTCCTCTCCTACTACTAATGCTAACTGCAACCACCATCCGCCATAACGCCTTCCTCTATGTGGACATAGTCTACGTACATGAAATAAATACAGTTGTGTACATACAGCACTGGCTCCTCTCCTACTACCATTACTCATATTAACAATAAAACTCAAACCACTCTCCACCAAATCAAGCCCATGCACAGGAGTTACATTATCTCAACCCAACCAATCACGATGGCTGGAGATTCTGAGGCTCAAAGAAGAGCAGGAGAAGATGGAAGCATTGGTCATTGAGAAGAGTGGGGATCACAATGCTAGAAGGGATCGCATTGCTGGGTAAGTGTGCTATAATGAGCACATTCTCGCTCACTGATGTCAAAAAGCTCTTAGGGGGGCCAACATTTTAATTTGGTCTGTTGGTTTAGTTCCAGTTTAAAGTATATGTATATTTAACAACAAAAACGTCCTTAGATGTGGTGGCTACTTTAGTTTTATTTTTCAAGGCTAGCAAACTGAAAATGCCTGTTGATCCTGCCAGAGATGCAGTGCTCTCATCATGTCCTGTGAACTGAGTCCTGTGAACTGAACTGACTGCACAAACAATTTCCTCTTCCTTCTGTAAACTACTGATCTCACCAACCCCCATGTAATACAGATGAAGAAAAGGAAGAAATGTTTGAAGTCCGGCCTGGGTGACCACCATGGTTCCCTCCATGGATACCGGAAGGGGTGTTCCCTCCATAGACAGAGGGTAGAAATGAAGAGAGAGGAAAAGTGTAATGGACAGAATAATTAGGTGAAAAATAGGGGGAAAAGTCTGAGGAAAACAAACGCAGACGCCACACCTATGGACTGGTATGCTGCAGTGGCATTTTTTTCTTGAGTGTAGATACACCTTAAGTGCAGTTCTGCCATAACAAGCGTGTATGATGCCATGGTATTTATCACGGTGCCAGGACCAACTGCAACTCACAACTTATGTTATATAGTTTTTATCAAGTGTTTTGTCTACATTCAGTTTAGGATCCGATATCAGGCTCGCAGCTAGTCATTCAGGTCCCGCTTCTGACAACAGAGGTGTCAAGAGAACGAATTCTATGGGAGATTTAAAGAAAAAAAAAAAACTGTGGCAAATCCCTGAGGCCTACTGGGTACAGAATTGTCGGACAGAATTCTTTTTTGCGTGACAGGAAGAGGAAGAGGGAACGTTTCCTGCAAAGATACCGACCTACCCAACGAATAACACAAAGCACGACAAAATGACATTGCAATCCTTATAGTGGGGGGGGGGGGGGGGGGAAAGGACACTTTTCGGGGAGATGAAGACGAAATGGAACCAGGGCCACACAACTCCAAATATATACAGCAATACATATATATATATTTTTATTATTGGTATGTATATAGTGCCAACCATTTATACAGCCCTTCAGATACAGTACATTCACATCAGTCTCTGCCCTCAAGGAACGTATAATCTAAGGTCAAAACTCACATTCCTCCATACACATAGCAGGGACAGTTTAGACAGGAGCCAATCAACCTACCAGCATGTGTTTGGAGTGTGGGAGGAAACCAGAGTACCCAGAGGAAACCCACGCAGGCAGAGGGAGAACATGCAAACTCCAGGCAGGTGGTGCCCTGGTTGGGATTCTAAGCGACTACCTGAGTGCTGCCAGGTGGAAGTGCTAACCATTAGCCACTGTGCTGCCCACTTCATATTTTACTAGCTGTAGTGTGTATGTATGTATGTATGTATGTATGTGTGTGTATATGTACAGTTGGGATGGAAAGTTTGGGCACCCCAGCTAAAAATTTGTATTAATGTGCATAAAGAAGCCAAGGAAAGATGGAAAAATCTCCAAAAGGCATCAAATTACAGATTAGACATTCTTATAATATGTCAACAAAAGTTAGATTTTATTTCCATCATTTACACTTTCAAAATAACAGAAAACAAAAAAATGGCGTCTGCAAAAGTTTGGGCCCCCTGCAGAATTTATAGCATGCACTGCCCCCTTTGCCAAGCTGAGACCTGCCAGTGTCATGGATTGTTCTCAATCATCGTCTGGGAAGACCAGGTTATGTCAATCTCAAAGGTTTTAAATGCCCCGACTCATCTGACCTTGCCCCAACAATCAGCACCATGGGTTCTTCTAAGCAGTTGTCTAGAAAACTGAAACTGAAAATAGTTGACGCTCACAAAGCTGGAGAAGGCTATAAGAAGATAGCAAAGCGTTTTCAGATGTCAATATCCTCTGTTCGGAATGTAATTAAGAAATGGCAGTCATCAGGAACAGTGGAAGTTAAAGCAAGATCTGGAAGACCAAGAAAAATATCAGACAGAACAGCTCGCAGGATTGTGAGAAAAACAATTCAAAACCCACGTTTGACTGCACGATCCCTCCAGAAAGATCTGGCAGACACTGGAGTTGTGGTACACTATTCCACTATAAAGAGATACTTGTACAAATATGGTCTTCATGGAAGAGTCATCAGAAGAAAACCTCTTCTACGTCCTCACCACAAAAATCATCGTTTGAACTTTGCAAATGAACATATAGACAAGCCTGATGCATTTTGGAAACAAGTTCTGTGGACCGATGAAGTTAAAATGGAACTTTTTGGCCGGAATGAGCAAAGGTACGTTTGGAGAAGAAGGGGCACAGAATTTAATGAAAAGAACCTCTGTCCAACTGTGAAGCATGGGGTTGGATCAATCATGCTTTGGGGTTGTGTTGCAGCCAGTGGCACAGGGAACATCTCACGAGTAGAAGGAAAAATGGATTCAATAAAATTTCAGCAAATTTTGTATGGTAACTTGATGCCATCTGTGAAAAAGCTGAAGTTAAAGAGAGGATGGCTTCTACAAATGGATAATGATCCTAAACACACCTCGAAATCCATGGGGGATTACATCAAGAGGCGTAAACTGAAGGTTTTGCCATGGCCTTCACAATCTCCTGACCTCAACATCATTGAAAATCTATGGATAGACCTTAAAAGAGCCGTGCGTGACAGACAGCCCAGAAATCTCAAAGAACTGGAAGACTTTTGTAAGGAAGAATGGGCAAAGATACCTCAAACAAGAACTGAAAGACTCTTGGCTGGCTACAAAAAGCGTTTACAAGCTGTGATACTTGCCAAAGGGGGCAGTACAAGATATGAACTCTGCAGGGGCCCAAACTTTTGCAGACGCCATTTTTTTGTTTTCTGTTATTTTGAAAGTGTAAATGATGGAAATAAAATCTAACTTTTGTTGACATATTATAAGAATGTCTAATCTGTAATTTGATGCCTTTTGGAGATTTTTCCATCTTTCCTTGGCTTCTTTATGCACATTAATACACATTTTTAGCTGGGGTGCCCAAACTTTCGATCCCCACTTTATGGGGTTGTGTGTGTGTGTGTGTGTATATATATATATATATGGTTGTGTGTATGTATGTACACATTTATTTTTCTCCTTCTCTTTCCCTACTTATGTCATCATCAAAATAAAATCTATATGGACAGCTTCATTTAGAAGTGTGGTTGGGTAGGTGGTAAAAATGCACGGTTGAGCCTGACAACAGCCCCCTTAAGCGGCAATAGGCAGCGGATGGGAGTGTTTACATTCCGCCAATGCTTTTTGCCAGCAACAAAGTCTACCCGACATTTAACGATCAGTAGGTGGAAAGCCCACCAAACGTGACACGTTCAGGTAAATGGTGAAGCGTCACAAAGCGCCCCGCAACAGTATGCAATGCACGCAGCGGTGACGCGTTTGTCGGCAAACATGGAGTTAAAAGCAGGCGGTGAGGAGTCATACAGTTTCCTTACCGCCTGTCAGTAACCTGTGAAGTGCGATCGGAATGTGGATCATGCTTCAGAGAAAGGTAGATGCAGACACCTGTTTCCATAAGGCTCCATGCACACTGGGGGGTGTTTTGATTATTATTATTATTATTATTATACAGGATTTATGGCGCCAACAGTTTGCTCAGCGCTGTACAATATAACGGGAGACAATACAGCAACAATACAAGGATAGAAGGGCCCTGATCCTGGGAGCTTACAATCTAGGAGATAACACTGGTAACATTAGCTGTGTAAAGTCATGTTAAAAACGCAAGTTTTTCAGCGTTTCTGTAGTAGCATTTAGGTAAAAAAAAAAAGTCCAAAACCGCTGGTTTGCCGCGATATACAGCTAAAAAACTCCTCTAGAAACCCACTAGTTGTGTTTTTTTTCCACCCAAAACACGTTGATTCCAGTCTCTGTGTGCATGGACACCGAGGATAACATGCTGGGGGGTTACTGGATGTAGAAAAAACATCAAAAGCCAAAAACAGTCACTGTAAAAACATCCCGTGTGCATGAGGACTGAGGGCTAGGTTCACATCAGTGCGGGTGGTGCCTCTGCGGATCCACACGAAAATCTGCTGCACCACCCGCACAGAGGAATGCGGACCCGCGGGTGCTATTAATTCTAATGGTACGCCGCCTGTATTGGAAAACACAATCGTACTGGGACTTCTTCCCTGCGTGTCACGGGGCTCGGGAGTCCATTCAAATGAATCGGCTCTAGTCCCGGCGCAAAACATGGCCACATAGATGTAAACCGGGGGTAATCGTCAGTGCACCAGGCGAGAATGAGAGACTATGCAATGTGCTTTGTTGCTTTGCATTGTGCAGTCTCCTTAACATGTTTCAGTCAGTGGGAGCCACAGAAAACAACATGCCAAAGAAACAAAGGGGGGCAGATTTTAAGGAGGGAGGACATCTGGTGACGAAACGCGTAGGGAAGAGTTTGTGGATGTGACGTCACAACGTTCCCTGATCTGTTGGCGCCCATGGATGCCGGAGAAGGTTGTGGATGCCGGAGAAGGTTGTGGACGCCGGAGAAGGTTGTGGATGCCGGAGAAGGTTGTGTTCGTTTTTGCTGAGAACGCTGTTTTATGCTGGTGTCGGCTCAGACACCGTTTATTGTGAGTGCAATGATTCATTTTAAATAAAATACTTGTTTTAAACGTTTCGGCACTATGAGCTTCTCTTCTTACTTTCTGAGTACCATTCTGAGCCTATGAAGAGGCGGGTGCCATACAGAAAATACTCCATATTGCTGACCATTCTCCTGCAGAGTATTGCTCCCAGAGCACAAAGCGCTCATGCCGATTTATAATTCGATCAGCATATTGCTCTGGTGAGTTTAATTCATTCGGTGGTGGATTGTTTGCACGGCGATTTTGGTTTCACAGAGAAATATCCTTTTTGGAATTGAAAATTGCTTAGGACACAAAGAAAAAGATCTTATTGGACTTTGGATATTTTTTCACATTTCATTTGGACACTATTAATTATTGGATATAAATTTATAGAATTCTATATGGTGGATATATTTATTATTGGGTTGATATTTTGAGCCCAAACCTGCTTTTTCATTTATGTATACACCTTTTAGGGTAGGTTGTGCAGCTATATATATTTTTCCATGATAGTTTTTGAGTTTAAATTTTTTTGTGGCACTGCCCATAATTTTTTGAATTTGGGAACACAGCAAGGGCCTGACTACGGAGGAGAGGAGCTCATGAGAATCCAATGGGCAGGCTGGAGGTGAGATGCAGGCAGGACCCTCTTATCACACAGTACAGTGGGGGTGGGGGCGGGGGAGGGTATGTAAAGCAACAGAGCTCACATAAATGCAATAAAAATGAACGTTTAGCCGGAGTTGTGTTTTATGTCCATCCGCCAATCATGAAGGTGTGACATTAGAAAACACTTGATCATCTAGACAAGGACACATTGTGAGAAATCTATTGCTGCAATGGGAGGTAATAGACCAGTGTTGTAAGGCCTGTGATGGACCCCCAAGAACGACGGGCCCCTCCTGACGGTTACACATGGCCCCCTGATTATTTATTTCAGGTACTTATATAACACCATCAATTTACGCAGCGCTTTACATATATTCCCCCATCCTCTGGAACTCACTACCCCAATCCATCAGACTGTCACCTTCCCTACTCACCTTTAGGCGCACCCTGAAAACCCATCTCTTCAGGGAAGCCTACCCCACCCTCACCTAACAGCCGATCTCCTCCACTCCATCCCCCACAGGCCCTCCCTCCTAGATTGTAAGCTCCAAGGAGCAGGGCCCTCGAACCCCTCGTGGATTGTATTGTTACTGTATTGTCTCATGTACTGTCCCCCACTATAATGTACAGCGCTGAGCAAACCTTCTGCCGCTATATAAATCCTGTATAATAATAATAAGAACATATATATTGTACATTCCCATCAGTCCCTAACCCTCAAGGGGCGTACAGTCTTACAAAGTCATGACTTTTTTCGGGGTTCTCAGACAGTGTTTGCAGCTCCTCAGCCGGCTCTCGGCGTCCCCTGGAAAGGGTTAGGTACGAGTTTCTTAACCACACGCTGCCTAAATCTCCCTTTCTGTTCTCTTGCCGAGCTAAATTTTATTTCCTCCAGCCTGCCAATGTCATTTCTCCCACACCATCTGGATCCAATCTACTCGTCCCATCCACGCCAGCAACAGGCCGCGCATGATAGAAGTGGTCGCTCTGCACTCACAGGCAACCGAACATTTACATCCACCAGATGGACAAGTCTATTTTTATAATGGTCCATTGGAAACGCTACAAGAAAAAAACCGATCAATAAATGCTCTTTACGAAGGTAAAATGCTCATCAAGCTGGACACGAAACATCAAGCAACGTCTATTGCTCTTGCAGCAGAGGTGCGTTTATGTATGTATGTATGTATGTACACCAACCTACCTATGTAAGAAGTGGTAACAAAAAGTTTTGAGAACACACAGATGGCAGCACAAGGCTGCACACACAGTCACAGAGAGCAACAACCTTCATAAGTCAGTGTAGCAAAAGACAACATCCTGTGTACATCGGGAGCTGTGTAGCTGGTGCTATTCTGACCACCACGTCTGCTATTCTTAGATTGTAAGCTCCCAGGATCAGGGCCCTCCTATCCCTCTTGTATTGAACTGTATCTTTGCTGTATGGTCTCCCTTTATATTGTAAAGCGCTGAGCAAATTGTTGGCGCCATAAATCCTGTATAATAATTTCACCATGGACAAGTAAGAGCAAATGTCTCCATGATGTGGATACTTCCTATTGGCTGCCCAGTGGCAGGGGTAATCTAAAAATCTGGAATAGGAGTCTTCAGAGATGACCTCAGCATGTGGGGATTGTCAGGGACAACCTGCGGTCCCCCCCAGTACCTGGAAAGCGCACCGATGAGGGACCTGGACATCCGACTTCAGTTGTGTATTGGTGCATTCACATGGCACACTGTACTGGGCGCAGCGCACTCTCAGGGTTTGTGCGGGTTATTGTGCAGGGATTTTGGTGTGCTTTTGAAAAACTACATTGCGTCGGTGTGAGAGGGGCCTATAAAGTGCATCGCGAGGTAAGACAACCAAAACACTAAAAAAAACAAACAAAAAACTGCTAGGATGGGCTACAGTTGGGTTGGAGGATGGGGGGGTTTAACCCCTTTACCACCCAACCCTGGCATTCCCTTCAAATTCCTGGGGGGGGGGGGGGTCACATGATTGAGAGCCAGTCCCACCAGTTACCTATTGTTAATGGTTACCAAGAGATTCCTTTGACAGTTTGGTCTCTGTGAGCGTGCGAGCACAACCTCAGCACAGCAACACCAGCCACCCAGTGACACATATATGTGTAATACATGGATGGTGAAGGCGCCCTCAGCACAGAGACATCATCCACCCAATGACGCATGTGTCCTACGCATGGGTGGTGAAGGCGCCCTCAGCATAGAGACATCGTCCACCCAATGACGCATGTGTGCTACGCATGGGTGGTAAAGGCGCTCTCAGCAGAGACATCATCCACCCAATGACGCATGTGTGCGACGCACGGGTGGTGAAGGCGCCCTCAGCATAGAGACATCGTCCACCCAATGACGCATGTGTGCTACGCCTGGGTGGTAAAGGCGCTCTCAGCAGAGACATCATCCACCCAATGATGCATGTGTGCTACGCATGGGTGGTAAAGGTGCTCTCAGCACAGAGACATCATCCACCCAATGACGCATGTGTGCTACGCATGGGTGGTAAAGGCGCTCTCAGCAGAGACATCATCCACCCAATGACGCATGTGTGCTACGCATGGGTGGTAAAGGTGCCCTCAGCACAGAGACATCATCCACCCAATGACACATGTGTGCTACGCATGGGTGGTAAAGGCGCTCTCAGCATAGAGACATCATCCACCCAATGATGCATGTGTGCTACGCATGGGTGGTAAAGGTGATCTCAGCACAGAGACATCATCCACCCAATGACATGTGTGCTACGCATGGGTGGTAAAGGCGCTCTCAGCACAGAGATATCATCCACCCAATGACATGTGTGCTACGCATGGGTGGTAAAGGCGCTCTCAGCACAGAGATATCATCCACCCAATGACATGTGTGCTACGCATGGGTGGTAAAGGCGCTCTCAGCACAGAAACCTCAGCTGCCCAGTGTCACATATGTGCAATGCATGGTGGTAAAGGACACCATTTTGCTGTTAGGTGGACAACAATAGATGAGATTCTTTTTTTGGCCAGAGAGGACCTTGAATTGGCTTAGTTTGATATTGGGATCTGAATGTGAACCGACATCAAAGCTAAAAGCAAATCTTCCACCCATGTGCATAATGAAGGATAATAGTTTGTAAATAATAACCCCTTACTCTGCCATTGTCCCATTCCTCACTGCCATTGTCCCATTCCACACTGCCATTGTCCCATTCCACACTGCCATTGTCCCATTCCACACTGCCATTGTCCCATTCCACACTGCCATTGTCCCATTCCACACTGCCATTGTCCCATTCCTCACTGCCATTGTCCCATTCCTCACTGCCATTGTCCCATTCCTCACTGCCATTGTCCCATTCCACACTGCCATTGTCCCATTCCACACTGCCATTGTCCCATTCCACACTGCCATTGTCCCATTCCTCACTGCCATTGTCCCATTCCTCACTAGGAACAGGTCATGTAAATGGTGAAGGTAATCCGTGCGTCGGCCATTTAGGGCCAATAGCAGGATTTGACAGCCCCCTTCCCCAACATCACATACTTTCCTTTCCTTCACTCCCCCGCCGCTCCGTTCAGCAACAAAATGCAGCCAATAGTTCCCATAAAACACTAAAAACACCAAATACAATATAATATGAGGTGCCGGGTGGAAAGCAGCTCATCGATTTAGAATATTAGCTGGAGCTGCAGACGAGCCCACCGTAGAGCGACGATGCGGTCAGGTGTAGCAGCGATCGCTAACCAGACCTATAATAGAGCAGTGCCGCCAGTAGCGGATTATGGGAGGGTAATGGCGGCAGAGGTCGCAGCCTCAGCGGGGAGTAAATAGGACACATCTTTAGTAGAAAAGCCGAATGTGCGCTCCATAGAAGGGCTAAGTGAAAGGGTTGAATAAATAAGCTTTCCAGAGGTGAAAGGAGCAGCGCGGTGACCGTTCCTGGCCGAGTGCTAACGAGAAATCAGAGCCGCGCCATTCTCAAGGCCCCGGGGATTAAAGGCAGAAAAATGAGGTTAAAGAGGGACAAGTGAGGAATGGAGCTGGGTGCTCAGACATAGAATAACACGAGGACTGCCAATATCTTCTCCACCATCATCAATCACCTCCAATCTGTGTCACCAGACCGGGAGGGCACTGTGCACACTTCAAGAACAAAAACGCCCAATATTGTTCCATTACAACTGCTAAAAGGCAACCGACTAGCATTGTCACCTCCTTTCCAGGAGAGGAGATAATATGGAGGAGAGGATTCGGCTGGATGTTCCAGAATGACCTCCCTGGCCGCGTTCCTTCTACCGCAGGCGGCTCCAGGTACACATCCAGATATGCAAATCGCTAAATCAGGATCAGCTGCTTCCTTGTTAACGGTTTGACCTCACATGACATCTCCCAGCTACTGAGAGCGCACAACAATGCCAACTTACAGAACACCCCCATTTCCTCAGTCTCCTCTCTCCTCCCCAAGTGATCAGACTGTACATTGTAACTTTGTAGTCAGTCCCAAGGTGAGAGGCGGCAACATTGTAACTTTGTAGTCGGTCACAAGGCGAGAGGCCGCAACATTGTAACTTTGTAGTCGGTCACAAGGCGAGAGGCAGCAACATTGTAACTTTGTAGTCGGTCACAAGGCGAGAGGCAGCAACATTGTAACTTTGTAGTCGGTCACAAGGTGAGAGGTGGAAACATTGTAACTTTGTAGTCGGTCACAAGGCGAGAGGCAGCAACATTGTAACTTTGTAGTCGGTCACAAGGCGAGAGGCAGCAACATTGTAACTTTGTAGTCGGTCACAAGGTGAGAGGCAGCAACATTGTAACTTTGTAGTCGGTCACAAGGTGAGAGGCCACAACATTGTAACTTTGTAGTCAGTCACAAGGTGAGAGGCCGGAACATTGTAACTTTGTAGTCAGTCACAAGGTGAGAGGCCGCAACATTGTAACATTGTAGTCAGTCACAAGGTGAGAGGCCGGAACATTGTAACATTGTAGTCAGTCACAAGGTGAGAGGCCGCAGCATTGTAACATTGTAGTCGGTCACAAGGTGAGAGACCGCAACATTGTAACTTTGTAGTCGGTCACAAGGTGAGAGGCGGCAACATTGTAACTTTGTAGTCGGTCACAAGGTGAGAGGCCGGAACATTGTAACTTTGTAGTCGGTCACAAGGTGAGAGGCCGCAACATTGTAACTTTGTAGTCGGTCACAAGGTGAGAGGCCGCAACATTGTAACTTTGTAGTCGGTCACAAGGTGAGAGGCGGCAACATTGTAACTTTTTATCCAATCACAAGGTAAGAGGCTGCAGCAGGGGCTGATCTGTGCCAAGACATTTGTGAACTTGGGGCAGCACAGTGGCTAAGTGGTTAACACTTGCACCTAGCAGCATTAGGGTCGTAAGTTTGAATCCCAGCAATGACCCTACCTTCATAGAGTTTGCATATTCTCCCTGTGCGGGTTTCCTCCGGGTACTCCGGTTTCCTCCTACACTACAAAGACATGCTGGTAGGTGAATTTGCTCCTGTTTAGATTGTCCCTAGTCTGTGTATGTATGGATGTGAGTTAGGGACCTTAGATTGTACGCCCCTTGAGGGTTAGGGACTGATGTGAATGTACAATATATATGTAAGGTGCTGCATAAATGGACAACAATATATAAGTACCTGCAATAATAAATATGAACTGCACAGGCACATTGATCTTAGTCCAGGAAATAGATGGTGACCCTGGATGATGCCTGAACAAAGATGGTACCATCCTGAAGGGAAGAGCAGATGAAGGCGTTGTCAGGGGGGAGTACAGTGATCTCTGTGCGTGTTAAAAGGCGGCAATGAGTGAATACAGCAGCACAGTACACAACCAGCACTTGCACCAACGTACGCACTGTGCTGACCTTCCCTGAGTGATGACCAATCAGAATACAGAATCCATGCAGCAGGCACTGCACCGGGGACTGTAGAACAGACGCACATTCATTTTCCAGGATGTTGGTAGATTTCTGTAGCCGGCCCCCACAGGCTTCGGTTTTCTTTGTATAACTGGCGTTTGCTAATTAGCCGGTAAAGCCGCCCATTATGGTGAGAGCCTCTTGAAGGCAGGCAGTGTAAAGCTGGCATACCACCTGCCTGGCCAACAGAGGAGAAAAGGAGAATCTACATAAGATCACATCTGGTAGAGGGGCCGAGGGTGACCCCCCAGCAGCCACTCTCACACAGGACTCATAGAGATCCCGGCCTGGGAACAGATGACAGCACCAGAATGGTGGGCTCTTTATCCCGCACATCGGAGGGGACTGGCACACAAGCCGGGCCATGGGATCTGTTATTAATCATATTCCACTCATTGTTCATCCCATGCGGCTGGCCAACTGCCAAGAACAGACAGAAGCCACCCCTCAGGAGCTCACAAAGGCCCCCTTCACACAAGTCCCCCATCGTACACAGGACCCCGGGCTCTGTCTGTATACTGGCTGCTCTAATGAAAACCAAATCAACGCCAGACAGAGACCCACCAAATACTATTCCCAGCATGTCCTGCCACGGGCTACCAAGGTACCGCAAGTCCCAGCATGTCCTGCCACGGGCTACCAAGGTACCGCAAGTCCCAGCATGTCCTGCCATGGGCTACCAAGGCACCGCAAGTCCCAGCAAGTCCTGCCACGGGCTGCCAAGGCACCGCAAGTCCCAGCATGTCCTGCCACCAGCTGCCAAGGCACCGCAAGTCCCAGCATGTCCTGCCACGGGCTACCAAGGTACCGCAAGTCCCAGCATGTCCTGCCACTAGCTACCAAGGCACCGCAAGTCCCAGCATGCCCTGCCACTGGCTGCCAAGGCACCGCAAGTCCTAGCAAGTCCTGCCACTGGTTACCAAGGCACCACAAGTCCCAGCATGTCCTGCCACTGGTTACCAAGGTACCACAAGTCCCAGCATGTCCTGCCACTAACTACCAAGGTACCACAAGTCCCAGCATGTCCTGCCACTAGCTACCAAGGTACCACAAGTCCCAGCATGTCCTGCCACTGGTTACCAAGGTACCACAAGTCCCAGCATGTCCTGCCACTGGCTACAAAAGGCACCGCAAGTTCCAGCATGTCCTGCCACTGGCTGCCAAGGCACCGCAAGTCCCAGAATTTCCTGCCAAAGTTTGCCAATAGACTAAGTCCCAGAATTCCCTGCCCATGGACTGCAAGTCCCAGCATTCCCTGCCAATAGACTGCAAGTCCCAGCATTCGCTGCCAATAGACTGCAAGTCCCAGCATTCGCTGCCAATAGACTGCAAGTCCCAGCATTCGCTGCCAATAGACTGCAAGTCCCAGCATTCGCTGCCAATAGTTGTCAAGGGACTGCAATTCCCATTATAGCCTACACCTGGCTGCTGAGGCACTACAAGTCCCAGAACTTCCTGCCAATAGAGTGGAAATCCAAAGATTTCCTGCCAATGGACTGAAAGTCCTAGGATATCCTTCCAAAGGCTGCCAAGGACTGGGAGCCCCAGAATGTTCTGACAATAGAATGCAAGTCCAATGTCATTCTAAGTAGATGGCTGTTGTGGAACTACAACTACCAGGATTTCCTGCCAAGGTAATGCAAGCCCCAGAATCTTCTGCCAATGGCTGCAAAGGGAATTCAAGTCTCAGAATTTGCTGCCAAGGGACTGCAAATCATAGTCACCGATGACTGAGGCACTACAAGTCCCCAAATCTCTTGGCAATAACTGCAAATGCCAGAACGCACTTCCAATGGCTGCCACAGGCAGGAGGCCCGGCCGCAGGGTGACATGTTCCGGCACACAATGCATGTTGTTCATAGCAGCAGGCGCACAGTATGGCCCACATAACACACATGCTGGCGTGTGATGTGTAGGAGTGGTGCACGGTTACAGTGTGCAGTTGTCACAATATGGACACGTATGCAGCGTATATCGCGACACCCTGCAGTGACATGTTGTATGTACGCCGAGACGCTGCTTCTCCATCATCGCACTCCACCGCTCCAGAGTACAGAGAATTGTTTTCCTCGCGTTGTGCCTGTGTTGGTCAATGAAGCTCGGAGTTCCTGGTGTGAATGAGCCCCTATTGCACCAGCAGCCACAGTGACCAGAACCTCCCCACAGAGCTGAGCGCCGAACTCCTCCCAACCATCGATCTTATCAGATGACAGAGCCGGGTTTAATTATTAATCAGAGAAATAAACTGGGTGCAGGGAGTCACATTACTGCGCTGTATATAACCTGCATGTGGCCGGGCCGAAGATTTACCTACCACGGGCTGGACCACTCGGGCTGCGGCCTATAGGGTCACCGACCGCTCCACAGTCATAGTGCGGGGGGGGACAGTGTGTAATATGTGCACCCCGCTCAGGCTGCGGCCTATAGGGTCACCGACCACTCCACAATCATAGTGCGGGGGGGGACAGTGTGTAATATGTGCGCCCCGCTCGGGCTGCAGCCTATAGGGTCACCGACCACTCCACAATCATAGTGCGGGGGGACAGCCAATGATATGTGCGCCCCGCTCCGGTGCAGCCTATAGGGTCACCGACCACTTCACAATCATAATGCGGGGGGACAGCCAATGATATGTGCGCCTTGCTCAGGCTGCAGCCTATAGGGTCACGACCACTCCACAGTCATAGTGCGGGGGGACAGTGTGTAATATGTGCGCCCCGCTCAGGCTGCGGCCTATAGGGTCACGACCACTCCACAATCATAGTACGGGGGGACAGTGTGTAATATGTGCGCCCCGCTCAGGCTGCGGCCTATAGGGTCACGACCACTCCACAATCATAGTACGGGGGGACAGTGTGTAATATGTACGCCCCACTCAGGCAGCAGCCTATAGGGTCACCGACCACTCCACAATCATAGTGCGGGTGGACAGCCAATGATATGTACGCCCCGCTCAGGCTGCAGCCTATAGGGTCACCGACCGCTCCACAGTCATAGTGCGGGTGGACAGCCAATGATATGTGCGCCCCGCTCCGGTGCAGCCTATAGGGTCACCGCCCGCTCCACAATCATAGTGCGGGGGGGACAGTGTGTAATATGTGCGCCCCGCTCGGGCTGCGGCCTATAGGGTCACCGACCGCTCCACAATCATAGTACGGGGGGACAGTGTGTAATATGTGCGCCCCGCTCAGGCTGCGGCCTATAGGGTCACCGACCACTCCACAATCATAGTGCGGGTGGACAGCCAATGATATGTGCGCCCCGCTCAGGCTGCAGCCTATAAGGTCACCGACCACTCCACAGTCATAATGCGGGGGGACAGCCAATGATATGCACGCCCCGCTCGGGGTGCAGCCTATAGGGTCACCGACCACTCCACAATCATAGTGCGGGGGGACAGCCAATGATATGTGCGCCCCGCTCGGGGTGCAGCCTATAGGGTCACCGACCGCTCCACAATCATAGTGCGGGTGGACAGCTAATGATATGTACGCCCCGCTCAGGCTACAGCCTATAGGGTCACCGACCGCTAAACAGTCATAGTGCGGGTGGACAGCCAATGATATGTACGCCCCGCTCAGGCTACAGCCTATAGGGTCACCGACCACTCCACAGTCATAGTGCGGGGGGACAGCCGGTGATAACGGCATGCTCGGGGGACTTGGGCGGCGTTGATCACCATTTACATTAAATTTTGGTCAGTCTTTACGTTGTACGCTGCCAAGTGGTTGCCTTGTGTTGGTGTCGGCTTCAGGGGTTAGAACAGACAGCGAGGAGGTGATATAACATGTTCTAGCCACCTGGCAAATGCCCTCAGAAAAGCAACCCACCACAAATCGCTCATCACAGGACAACACTAATGTAAACAAACCCATATGGTTTCCATAAATACTCAGTTTCTTTACAGATTGATCTTCGATGATTGGAACAGCTGATGTATAGGACAACAATCCATACGATTGATACACTGGGAAGTGATTTTCGATCGATAGGAAGAGATCATGTGACAAACAGAGAAGACATCGATAAATCACAATCAATTATTATGATCGGAGCTTAACCATTGTATCTCTGTAATTACCACGTAATCCCACAATCTGACTAATCGAAAAACGCACTGCACTACATGATGTGTGAACCGGCCCTTACCCATTCAGGACAGCCACACGCATTGTACTGCAGGCTGGCGGGCGGTTCCTACAGGCACAGACGTACCTGTACATTGCTGGCCTCTTCCAGGTACAGGGCACATGAGAGCAACCCCCCCACCCCTGCCAACTGGTTAGACACAGCGGGATTTTGTCAGCAGGTGCCAGTTAATGATTTGATTGACTGGCCAGGACCTGCTGATTGGCTGTGTCCAATCACAGCCCAGAGCCCTGTGTTGACAAACAACACAGAGCTCTGTACAGAGGAAATACTCTCTTTGCTTCTTCTCCCTGCAAAGCAGGGATAAGGATCAACCAAGGGCGGACATACCATTTGTATACTTGGGCACTGCCCAAGGGCCCAGAGTTAGTAGGGGGCCCCATGAGATGCCCCTAGTACCTTTCATAGGCTTTTTTGAGTGCGGTTTGAGTGTGGGTGAGGTCACAGGGGCCCCATGTTCCCCTATTGCCCGGGGGGCCCCATGAGATGCCCCTAGTACCTTTCATAGGCTTTTTTGAGTGCGGTTTGAGTGTGGGTGAGGTCACAGGGGCCCCATGTTCCCCTATTGCCCGGGGGGCGCCATGAGATGCCCCTAGTACCTTTCATAGGCTTTTTTGAGTGTGGTTTGAGTGCGGGTGAGGTCACAGGGGCCCCATGTTCCCGCCCCTGGGAACAACTATATATTTAGTAAAAGCAGCACACATTACATACTGTTAGGCCCACACTTAACCCCTTGATTACCCCCAGAAATTAACCCCTTCCCAGCCAGCGTCACTAGTACAGCGACAGTGTATGGTATTATCACTGTATTAGTGTCACTGGAGATGTCAGTTGCAGTTAGTCAGTCCCCAACCAGTGTCAGTTTGCCCGCCGCACTAGGACTGTCCCACTAGAAGTCGCTGATCACTGCCATTACTAGTATAAAAAAAAGCAATTTTTATACATTTTTTATATTTTTAATAAACTAATACAAGTTCCAATATACTTCTCATAGTTTGTAGACGCTTTAACTTTCACACAAAGCAATTAAAATACACTTATTGAGATATTTTTTTTTTTTACCAAAAGGCATGTAGCAGAATACATTTTGGCCTAAAATTTATGAAGACTTTTTATTGGATATCTTTAACAGCAGAAAGTAAAAAATAGGTTAGATTGTAAGCTCCCAGGATCAGGGCCCTCCTATCTCTCTTGTATTGAACTGTATTGTTGCTGTATTGTCCCCTTTATATTGTACAGCGCTGAGCAAACTGTTGGGGCCATAAATCCTGTATAATAATAATAATATATAAATAAAATTGTTTTTAAATTTAGTTTTTTTTTGTTTATACAATAACAAATAAATAAGCCCAGTGGTGATCAAATATCACCAAAAGAAAGCTCAATTTGTGTGAAAAAAAAAAAAAAAATTATAGAAATTTCGTATGGGTGCTGCATTGCATGACTGTGCAATTACCAATTAAAGCAAAGCAGTGCCGAATAGCCAAAAAAGGCCTGGCCACGAAGGGGGTAAAACCTTTCCGGCCACGAAGGGGGTAAAACCTTTCCGGCCACGAAGGGGGTAAAACCTTTTCCGGCCACGAAGGGGGTAAAACCTTTCCGGCCACGAAGGGGGTAAAACCTTTCCGGCCACGAAGGGGGTAAAACCTTTCCGGCCACGAAGGGGGTAAAACCTTTCCGGCCACGAAGGGGGTAAAACCTTTCCGGCCACGAAGGGGGTAAAACCTTTCCGGCCACGAAGGGGGTAAAACCTTTCCGGCCACGAAGGGGGTAAAACCTTTCCGGCCACGAAGGGGGTAAAACCTTTCCGGCCACGAAGGGGGTAAAACCTATCCGGCCACGAAGGGGGTAAATCCTATCCGGCCACGAAGGGGGTAAAACCTTCCGGCCACGAAGGGGGTAAAACCTTCCGGACATGAGGGGGGTAAAACCTTCCGGACATGAGGGGGGTAAAACCTTTCCGGACATGAGGGGGGTAAAACCTTTCCGGACATGAGGGGGGTAAAACCTTTCCGGACATGAGGGGGGTAAAACCTTTCCGGACATGAGGGGGGTAAAACCTTTCCGGACATGAGGGGGGTAAAACCTTCCGGCCATGAAGGGGGTAAAACCTTCCGGCCATGAAGGGGGTAAAACCTTCCGGCCATGAAGGGGGTAAAACCTTCCGGCCATGAAGGGGGTAAAACCTTCCGGCCATGAAGGGGGTAAAACCTTCCGGCCATGAAGGGGGTAAAACCTTCCGGCCATGAAGGGGGTAAAACCTTCCGGACACGAGGGGGGTAAAACCTTCCGGCCACGAAGGGGGTAAAACCTTCCGGCCACGAAGGGGGTAAAACCTTCCGGCCACGAAGGGGGTAAAACCTTCCGGCCACGAAGGGGGTAAAACCTTCCGGCCACGAAGGGGGTAAAACCTTCCGGCCACGAAGGGGGTAAAACCTTCCGGCCACGAGGGGGGTAAAACCTTCCGGCCACGAGGGGGGTAAAACCTTCCGGCCACGAGGGGGGTAAAACCTTCCGGCCACGAAGGGGGTAAAACCTTCCGGCCACGAAGGGGGTAAAACCTTCCGGCCACGAAGGGGGTAAAACCTTCCGGCCACGAAGGGGGTAAAACCTTCCGGCCACGAAGGGGGTAAAACCTTCCGGCCACGAAGGGGGTAAAACCTTCCGGCCACGAAGGGGGTAAAACCTTCCGGCCACGAAGGGGGTAAAACCTTCCGGGGCTTAAGTGGTTAATGATTATTGATGAGTATATAACTGAAGGATATGGTGCTTTATATGTGGCCGAAGGTATTTCTCAGCATCTCCCAATGGCAGCAAAAATGAGGAGTCTGTAAAATTCCATCATCTCAGATCAAAGATCCCCGGGGCGCCTACACCTGCCAATCCAATTGGATCTTCGGTTCTGTCTGTTATCTTCTGGGAATTTCAACGGTTGTGATGACATTTCCGGTAATACACCAGTAGAGAAATTTCTACTTTATTTGACTGGAACCAGATACATGTTTGTTTGTGGAGTGAGAATTGTTTATGTTTTATCGTCGTTTTAAAAACGCAATCTAATGAATAAATAAATAATGACAAGGCAACAGCATGAGAGTACTAATCATCAAAAACAGGAATAGGACGTGGGGGACACTAGGCACAGCTCCTAGACATTCCTTCTTCTGGGGTCCCAACCAGCCCCCACCTAAACAAACAGACCCTGGGCTGAGGGTGTGTGTGTGAGTATATATGCGTGTGCGTGTGTATACATATGTATGCGTGTAGCTGCATTCAGCAGAATCACTAGAAAAGGAAGAAAAGCAACAAAATGAGGAAAAGGAGAATCTGGACTCCACCAGCTATAGGCGGCTCCCAAGAAAATGCTACAGGGTCAAAAGTTTAGTGTGGTTTCAATTTCACCTCTCCGCAGCCAATCAGAGCCGGCCCAGGAGCTGCAGCAAGCACGCCTGCTGCCAATGAGAGCTTAACCCTCGCTGTGCCTCTCCAGCGCTTGCGGAAGAAAAAAAAAAAAAAAACAGGAACACCGCCTGGCTGGAGACTGCAGAGAGTGAGCCTGTGCTCCTCTCATGTGCTGCCTGTGCTCCTCTCATGTGCTGCCTGTGCTCCTCTCCTGCCCTGCCTGTGCTCCTCTCCTGCCCAGCCTGTGCTCCTCTCCTGCCCAGCCTGTGCTCCTCTCCTGCCCAGCCTGTGCTCCTCTCCTGCCCAGCCTGTGCTCCTCTCCTGTGCTGTGTTGTCTGTGCTCCTCTCCTGCCCAGCCTGTGCTCCTCTCCTGCCCAGCCTGTGCTCCTCTCCTGCCCAGCCTGTGCTCCTCTCCTGTGCTCCTCTCCTGCCCAGCCTGTGCTCCTCTCCTGTGCTCCTCTCCTGCCCAGCCTGTGCTCCTCTCCTGTGCTCCTCTCCTGTGCTTAGTCTCCACAGTCTCTGATTGTGTCCTGTGTTGTCTGTACTCAGAATGCAGAGAC
This sequence comes from Staurois parvus, assembly GCF_062004578.1. Taxonomy (NCBI): domain Eukaryota; kingdom Metazoa; phylum Chordata; class Amphibia; order Anura; family Ranidae; genus Staurois; species Staurois parvus. Next base: position 627,031 of record NW_028318495.1, on the reverse strand, counting down.
TGACAAAGATTGCTCAAAAATCTCTACACTGAAGAATTATATACCCTCACCAACACAGGAGGGTCAACAGTATTCACACAGGAGGCCCCCGGTGTGGTCCCAAAGGGCCAAACCTATTACTTAGTATAGGAAATGTTACAGGAGATTGTTAGGGACTGCAGACATACTACAGGAGAGGGTCAGAGACTGCAGACATACTACAGGAGAGGGTCAGAGACTGCAGACATACTACAGGAGAGGGTCAGAGACTGCAGACATACTACAGGAGAGGGTCAGAGACTGCAGACATACTACAGGAGAGGGTCAGAGACTGCAGACATAGTACAGGAGAGGGTCAGAGACTGCAGACATAGTACAGGAGAGGGTCAGAGACTGCAGACATAGTACAGGAGAGGGTCAGAGACTGCAGACATACTACAGGAGAGGGTCAGAGACTGCAGACATACTACAGGAGAGGGTCAGAGACTGCAGACATACTACAGGAGAGGGTCAGAGACTGCAGACATACTACAGGAGAGGGTCAGAGACTGCAGACACACTACAGGAGAGGGTCAGAGACTGCAGACATAGTACAGGAGAGGGTCAGAGACAGCAGACTTACTACAGGAATAGGTCAGAGACTGCAGACTTACTACAGGAATAGGTCAGAGACTGCAGACTTACTACAGGAATGGGTCAGAGACAGCATATATACTACAGGAGAGGGTCAGAGACTGCAGACATACTACAGGAGAGGGTCGGAGACTGCAGACATACTACAGGAGAGGGTCAGAGACTGCGGACACACTACAGGAGAGGGTCAGAGTCTACAGACACACTACAGGAGAGGGTCGGAGACTGCACACATACTACAGGAGAGGGTCAGAGACTGCAAATGTACTACAGGAGAGGGTCAGAGACTGCAAATGTACTACAGGAAGGGGTCGGAGACTGCAGACGTACTACAGGAGAGGGTCAGAGACTGCAGACATACTACAGGAGAGGGTCAGAGACTGCAGACATACTACAGGAGATGGTCAGAGACTGCAGACACAGTACAGGAGATGGTCAGAGACTGCAGACATACTACAGGAGATGGTCAGAGACTGCAGACACAGTACAGGAGATGGTCAGAGACTGCAGACATACTACAGGAGATGGTCAGAGACTGCAGACATACTACAGGAGATGGTCAGAGACTGCAGACACAGTACAGGAGATGGTCAGAGACTGCAGACACAGTACAGGAGATGGTCAGAGACTGCAGACACAGTACAGGAGACGGTCAGAGACTGCAGACATACTACAGGAGATGGTCAGAGACTGCAGACACAGTACAGGAGATGGTCAGAGACTGCAGAGACAGTACAGGAGATGGTCAGAGACTGCAGAGACAGTACAGGAGATGGTCAGAGACTGCAGAGACAGTACAGGAGATGGTCAGAGACTGCAGACACAGTACAGGAGATGACCAGAGACTGCAGACACAGTACAGGAGATGGTCAGAGACTGCAGAGATTATATGGGTGATATATGTGACGTTTAATACACTGACCTTCTCTCTCTCCTCCAGTTTGTGCTGGCATCGCTCTCCAGGATGCTAGAAAGGTCCCAGGTAGAGTGCAGTGTATATCACTCCGCCTGTGACAGGGGCCAGTGCTACAGAGGAAGCATCGGCTTATGCAGCTCTTGCTCTCTCCACGGCCGTCTGCTTCCTCCGCTGCCGGCGCGATGTATTCTGATGCTTTGGGATGGTGGTTAGGCAAGCTCAGACCTCTTTCAGTGGGTTGCCGACCCTGGGCATGCGGTCCCTGGCTTGAGGTTGAGAGCCACATCAGAGGCTTCTAAGGGACACAGGCTGAGCACCCCAGACATACGGGGATATGGGAACAAAGCTAGAGAAAGACTGTGCAGAAGCCATGTACTGATCACAGGTGGGCAGCACGGTGGCTAAATGGTTAGCACTTCTGCCTGGCAGTACTCAGGTCATTGGTTCGAATCCCAACCACAGCACCACCTGCCTGGAGTTTGCATGTTCTCCCTGTGCCTGCGTGGGTTTCCTCCGGGTACTCCGATTTCCTCCCACACTCCAAAGACATGCTGGTAGGATAATTGTCTCCTGTTTAAATTGTCCCTAGTATGTGTATGTATGAATGTGAGTTAGGAACCTTAGATTATGCGCCCCTTGAGGGTGGGGTCTGATGTGAATGTACAATACACAAGTAAAGCGCTGCATAAACTGACGGCGCTATACAAGTATCTGTAACAAATAAATTAAATAAATGCTCTGCAAACTCCAGTGAAAAAAAAAAATTTTTTTAACTTCTCCCTGATGAAGTCCTGTGACCCGGTGACGTCACGCGTAGGGGAGGGGCTCTGACGTCACAACGCTTAAAGGAATAGCTATAGCAAGTATAAAGGAGTGTGGCAAACACATAGGAGGACCGGTTAACATTACAATATAAGGCGTTTTTGTAATTTTTATAATGGGAGTACATAAATTAAGCTACTTAAACACTTTATAAAGAAAATAAGGCACTATTATATTCTTTTATTACATGGTAATCATGCATATGGAGGGGAATATCAAAAGGGAGTGAGCAGACCCCCTGGGAGGAGAGTGGAATAACTTCATCCATGCAACTCCAGGAAAACAAATCTCTGAGAAATAAAAAGACCCCCTGCTGGAAAAATACTCCATCTATCCATCCATCCATCCGGGACAGGGATATACGTATCCACTCATCTCTAAGTCCAGTTAAAGGGACACAGCCTGTTTTTGACCTCACTTAACGGTTTGGTCACAAAAATCAGGTGAGCACATGCAGGTGAAGGAGCACGAGGAGAGGTTTTCTGCATGGACCTTTTTTTTGTGTGGATTTATTTAAATATATATATTTTTATATAGAATTTATATATTTTTATTACTGAAAGCAGGGGCGGACTGACAACTCATGGGGCCCCTGGGCAATAGGGGATCATGGGGCCCCTGTGTCCTCACCCACACCCAAAAAAGGTACCAGGGGCATCTCATGGGGCCCCCTACTGACCATGGGCCCTCGAGTAGTGCTCAAATGGTCAGTCCGTCACAGTGGATCACGGAGGGGTTGTGAGAATATAGTAGCAGTACATTGGTAGTAGTGTGGAATCCTATGTACACCATCTACTATTAAGTTGCTATAATTACACATCATTTTGAGTTTTTTTCACTATTTTTAATGGCGCGCGGCACAATATTCGTTCTTTTTCATTATAACTGCACATTTCCTACCTGCAAAAATATTGATTGATTTTTGAAAGGTGTACTTGGCCTTTAGTGCCGCTTGCTGACCATACTACTGAAGTCGTGAGATTTTGCCTTCAGACATTTTGGGCGCACCAACCTTTTATGGAGGCGACAGCCCCCCTGTAACATCCACTCTGCCAGCCATGTAGGTCACTGGTCAGGCTTTGTGGAGTTCTCAATGGCGTCCATGTTCACAATCTGAGCACAGAAAGGGGGAGGGGAATCTGACTGTGCCCTGAATGAGGCCAGGCACGGTGAGGCACACAGAAGGGTCTTTCTGGTAGACTGGCGGAGACCGAGCTGGCAAGGTCCACCCATCTGAGCGGGTATAAAATATGCTGAGCTTTCACAAAGTGGGGAGAGACAGCAGACAGGAATGTGGATCCAGAATACACCAGACAGCCCTGAGCTGTGACATCCTCTCTGCTCATCATCTGACCGGCTGTGTCCGGTTCCTACAGATCCCTCCATTCACAGAGCATCCCATGCATCTCCTGCAATGTTTACCCCTCCGCTTCCCCCATCTACTACACCGCCTGTGGTATGGGAGGCTGGAACCTCTATGGGTCATCCCTGAGTGCCGGGCATGTGTGCAGGATGGTTCTACTCAAAGCTGAACCTAAATCTGCTTCTGATTTCCACCCCCCCCCCCCCCCCACCACCTTTCCATTCTCATTAGATCCCTTATTTTACACCCACTGATATCATCACTGGGTCTCTGTGCTTCTTTATGCAATGCAGGCAGATCATGGCTGGTGGGAGGGGCCGGCAAGATGCTGTACATAGCTTTGAGAAAACATGACAACACCCTGCTTAGGCAGGCCATAGACGGGCCATTTAGCGGCCGAATTGTCGGCCGATAAACTAAAAAAAATCGGTTGGCGCCGTTGCCAATGCTGCCACTATCGTCAACCAAAAACGGCCGGTTTTCATGGATTTTCCAGCATGACCGATAAAAGTAAACGAGATGATCCACGAAAAACGGACGAGGGCCGGCCCCACTAACGGCGTGAATATCGTCCGATAAACGACCCGTCTATGGCCTGCATTAGTACTCCTCTCAAGAGCCCTCCGTCCGGATGCAAGCAGTGGGAGGGGTTATGCGAATATCAAACCGCCTTGATGGGTGTGACAGTGTGGAGGGGCGGGCATTACTGGCATGCAGACCACCAATTTTAAACCTTTTAGTTTTTTGGGTTTTTTTTTTACATGTGCTCACCCTTCACTGATCCTTTTGTATGTTGAAAGCGCCATTACGCCAACTCCCCCCCCCCCCCCATATAAAAGGGATCAGTGAAGGGTGAGCACAAACAAACAAAAAAAAAAAACAAAGAAAGAAAAAGTTTAAAAATGATACATTTCGATGATGACCTAACTGAAAGAAAATAAATAAAAGTTGAAAGTGCCCCCTGTTACACCCCCCCCCCCCCCCCCAAGTATAATTATCTTTCTTTCAATTAGGTCATCAAAATTTTGAATTTTGAGGTATTTTTTAGATATTACAAAGGGGGCTAACAACCCCCCCCCTTGTGATAGCATGGTCTGGTGACAGGTCCTTAGACCCCCAATGTTTTACCAGCCCTCCAGATCAGCTAATCAGGTACAAACTGTGCTTGGTTAGCTGCTTCCCTGGCTTTAACAGACAGGGAATGACAGCTATGAGACGGGAAGAGAACACATCATCCTCTATTAGACCCCTCCCCTATGTCTCCCCTGCCCTTCAGGGCCGCCAATAAATCACAGATTGTTCTTGAATGGCTACATCCTTGGCTACACTAGCCACTGTGACCCGGATGTGATGTAATACATGTTGCTTTTGGAGGTCACTAGTCACAAGAGGAATCGGGGAATGGTAGTTACTCCTGCGCTCAACAGGCAAGCTGTTTCCTGTGGTCCCAAGCTCCCCACAGTGCACTTTAAAACCCCCGTAAAAGTAATCGGGGGGGGGGGGGGGAATCTTAAAGGATATGTTCACCTTTTGACCAAAAATAACAAAATACAGGTCAAAATTATTATTTCTGGTTCCAGGAGCCTGAAAAGCATTGCACCAGGGATCAGCAGATTGCTGGTGCCATGCAGATCTCCTGCAGACCTGTCAGTATAACGGTTTGCCTGTACGAGATGTACTTATATACAGGCAAGCAGATATACTGAAAGGAAAAATCAACCAACTACCACGGCGCTCCACAGCACTGAGAACTACAAGCTGACAGCCGCTAAGGCTGATGGGACTTGTAGTTCATTCACAGAACACTGAATGAATGACGTGGCCATGTGGACGGAGCCCTGAACGGCCACACTCTATTCAAAAAGTGACAGCTAGTACAGGGAACTTACCCCCATACTGCTGTCACAGGGAGGGTGGGGAATCAGGCTGAGGCTACAGCACTAGGAACATGTTACATGTTTCACCCTAAAAACGTGAGGAACATGTAACATGTTCCCAAAGGTGAACTTATCCTTTAAAGCCGGTACCAGCTCAGGCAGTAGCAGGGGCAGCTTGATTTAACCCCTCGTCTACCTTGGTAAAGCGGTTAAAAGATGCAGCAATCAGCACCTAAAACGTGAAGAGGGCAGACAGCGCAGCACAGGGGACGCGGCAGCACAGGGGACGCGGCAGCACAGGGGACGCGGCAGCTCAGTAGTTGGCGAAGACTAGAAGGGAAGAAGCAGCAGAACGCCCACACCTTACCGGGCTCCTAATGATAGAACAACATCCACAGGAGCCAAGAATAACAAGGATCCTCATCAAAGTGATGAGAGCGGGGCCCCGTCTCCACCCTTCACTGAATTCTTCACCTACTCTCTGCTCATTACCACACAAACACAACGGCTCCCCAGACAGAGGAGAGTCTATTAAGGGGACCTCCGACTACACACAGGGGTGACGCTGTAAGACAGAAACCCTGACAGGCATTCCCACCGCTCTGAGTACTCCAAACAACTGCCATGATTGTTACATAAAAGCGGTTTTCTTGATTTTTAATTTTTTTTCCTTTTTGCCACTTGCTGTCTACATGTGCTCCCTTCATCTGCTACACATTGCCAGTCTAAGCCGGCATCCTGATAGACACAGTGTGCACTGTGTGGATTGTTGTCTCCAAGGTGACAACGCAAGAACACACCTGGGGAAACGGTTGTCACCTCATAACAGGAAGCACCTGAACAAGACTTTCATGGCAGGATCACCAGGGTTCTCTTTAATGTAATATGCAGATTTAACAAGACTGGAATACCGATAAACAAGTTCAGGCATATGTGAGATTTTTGGACTCTTTTATACGGGTGCTGAGGGGGTGGTAAAAACAGAGCTGCAGTCTTAGCACCTCGGCCGCCCACCTAAAACCTACAATATAGCTGGGAGTGGGCCGATCACGTGCTTTACGTTGCAGCAGATTTAAAGTGGTTATAAACCCTCCCATATACCTGCACAGAAACAAATCCTCCTACACAAGTTGTACCTGTTTATCTGAAGTATTCTATTCTGTACAGCCAATATATCATTTTCACAGCTTGTCTGATATTTCAGAAAGCAGGGGGAAGGAAACTAAAGTTACACCCTGCAAAGCATGTTGCCCACCAACGGTCTACAATGTGGAAAAGGGTCTTAGAGACCAGCCCACCGTCTCCATTTCAAGAATTCTTCCTAAGCAGGTCGACTACCTCCTACATAAGTTGTACCTGTTTATCTGCAGTATTCTATTCTCTACAGCTAATATATCATTTTCACAGCTTGTCTGATATTTCAGAAAGCAGGGGGAAGGAAACTAAAGTTACACCCTGCAAAGCATGTTGCCCACCAACGGTCTACAATGTGGAAAAGGGTCTTAGAGAGACCGGCCCACCGTCTCCATTTCAAGAATTCTTCCTAAGCAGGTGGACTACCTCAGATGTACAAAGCCATCACTCCAGACCCGTGGTCCTTCCCGCCAGATGAAGACTGAACCATAGAGGACATAAAACATCGACAACAAAGTCTGAGGTCCTCGGCTTTCCATGGGCTGTACAGGCCAGACATAAAAGGGGTCGGTGTTCTGCAATCTCTATTCTACGGCTGTCACAAGAAGCGTGCCTCACTCAGTCCCCAGGTTAAGGGTGTCCAGCGGGACATCGGTGACAGGCGGCCAGTCAATGAAGGAGTTACTGACCAGGCAGCTTAGTGGGATTATGAGGTCCGACCAACAAAAGTTGGCATTCAGAGCCGGCATTCATTGTGGCGGTGGGGGAGAAGTGTTTATTTTAGCCTCGGCTGAGAATGAGCTGAACAAGAGCGTACAAGAGAAGCGATTCACAATCCGGGCGATCTTCAGACAATCGCCCCTTATTCCCCACAACAGCAAGCCAAGGCCCAAAGACAGGCCATGTCAGCAAGCGGCTCTGACTAGGTGTGAAGTACCCCGCTGATCCCGAATCCCCCCCCCCCCCCACCGATCCTAGAACCTCCCACGCAGGGACTATGGATGACTGCCATCCTGTTCATGAACCCAACGCACATACAAAGGAGTCCATTAAACAATGCAGAAAATATTTCATGGCTCTTAAAGTGAACCTGTGCTTTGTCCTTTCCGTGCAAATCTTTCATTCCTTCCCCTCACAGCAGCATAGACTTCTCATTCCTTCACTCCACAACTTCATTCAGCACCAGGAGCTGAAGAATATACCCAATACTCTGCTTATAGAGAAGCATGTGACATCGTAGGACCAATCAGTGCCGTCACGTCTACAATCCATAGTCCTTTCTAAGCAGTGGCTCAAAGCTTCCAAAGGGCTTTCCTTTCATTCAGTGGCTGAACGGAGCAGTAGGGAGCAAATATAGGTTAAAGGACTCAACAGGACATGTGAGCTGACAGAAGGAAGGAGCATGCGGAGGGTGTAGCAGGTTCCATCCAAAGTGCTGAATATTTGCTGTGGCTGGAAAGCAGTTACAACGCATGGCCTCTTCTTTTTTAGGGTTTTGTAGAAGTGACATCCAGGTGACAGGGTCACTTTAGGTTGGTGCTGTTGGGGTCCGGGAAGGACCAAGCACAGATTTACTGTAAGTGAACCGTATGTAAGGTCTTAGTCATGCTTGGTGAAGCTGCCACTGGGCTGAGCATGCTCCAACCACTCCCATGTGACAGTGCTGGACCAAGCACCAGCACAGTCCCAAGACTGGAAGAAGAGCCAATCACAGGCTTGTACATTTCTCTTCGCCTTGACACCGGCTATCCATCCAGTTACAGTCTCAGTCTCTCCCTGGAACTTGCTATTGACCTGCTTTCAGCCTGCCTGCACCACTTCCTGGACACAATCTATTCACCTGGTTGCAGCCTGCCTGGACACCGGCTATTCACCTGGTTGCATCCTGCCTCAATTTCTTCCCGGACACCGGCTATTCACCTGGTTGCAGCCTGCCACCATCTCTTCCCGGACACCGGCTATTCACCTGGTTGCAGCCTGCCACCATCTCTTCCCGGACACCGGCTATTCACCTGGTTACATCCTGCCTCCATCTCCTCCTGGACAACGGCTATTTGCCTGGTTGCAGCCTGCCTCGACACCGGCTATTCGCCTGGTTGCAGCCTGCCTCGACACCGGCTATTCGCCTGGTTGCAGCCTGCCTCGACACCGGCTATTCGCCTGGTTGCAGCCTGCCTCGACACCGGCTATTCGCCTGGTTGCAGCCTGCCTCGACACCGGCTATTCGCCTGGTTGCAGCCTGCCTCGACACCGGCTATTCGCCTGGTTGCAGCCTGCCTCGACACCGGCTATTCGCCTGGTTGCAGCCTGCCTCGACACCGGCTATTCGCCTGGTTGCAGCCTGCCTCGACACCGGCTATTCGCCTGGTTGCAGCCTGCCTCGACACCGGCTATTCGCCTGGTTGCAGCCTGCCTCGACACCGGCTATTCGCCTGGTTGCAGCCTGCCTCGACACCGGCTATTCGCCTGGTTGCAGCCTGCCTCGACACCGGCTATTCGCCTGGTTGCAGCCTGCCTCGACACCGGCTATTCGCCTGGTTGCAGCCTGCCTCGACACCGGCTATTCGCCTGGTTGCAGCCTGCCTCGACACCGGCTATTCGCCTGGTTGCAGCCTGCCTCGACACCGGCTATTCACCTGGTTGCATCCTGCCTCGATCTCCTCCAGGAGACTGGCTATTCACCTGGTTGCATCCTGCCTCGATCTCCTCCAGGAGACTGGCTATTCACCTGGTTGCATCCTGCCTCGGCCTTGGACTGCACACTGACTAATCTTCTGCCTTCCACCTTTCTTGACTTATGCTTGGACCATGAGCTATTGCAACATCCAGTCTCCAAATTTTTGGCACCCTGTTCTTCCACACCTTTGTGGAGTGATCCTGAGGGCTACAACCTGATGTCACCTTGCAGCAAGGTTCTCCAGGAACCAATAGGATCACTGGCCCATCACTTCTTGCAGGGAGCTCTGGTGAAGGCCAAGTTGTCACTTAGACTTCAGGCCTCAGCCCCATGTCACCTGCCAGGGGTGTCAATCCATAACAGGCAAGAATATCCTGCTAAAGAAGGTGGCCTTATTGCAAACCTACTGCTTTGGCCTACCTTGTAAAACCGTTCATAACAATATGAACCTGTTATTGGTGGCTGAAAATTCAGTGATGCTGACCCTCTGACTACAGTAGAACGGGCATACACATCCGCCTTTGGTCACATACAGTACATGCTTGGTTCTGGGTAGGGGAGCCCGAATGTACTGAAGCCAGAGGATGAGCCTACAGGGTAGGTGGTTGGCAACAACTGCACCCTCATTGCTCTACAACAGGTTTCCTTTAAGGTCTCCTCAGGTCAGGTAATGAATATATCAATACTGCTTTAAGTAGGAAGAACTCACCATAACGGGATTAGTTATGATCTTCACAACACTGAAACCAACAATCAAGTAAGAGCTGGCCATCAAATGACATTGATTGTACCGCAGAAGAGGAAACGTTTTCTGGAACGCCCATTCGCCGCTCAACTCCGGAGATACGCTCAGATGTCGCCTCCCTTTCTGGAGACCAAACAACAATTGTTTTATTTTTTTATTTTTTACTAGTTGCGCTGGAACTGGTTAACAGAATTCCTGCAGCAATCTTTAATGGGATGCTCTTTTCCTGAGGAAGAGCCATATTTGTGCCGGTTGCCATGGCAACTGCTTCTCCCATGCTGCCTCAAGGTCAGGCCTTCGCTAAAATCTTGTAGACTTAGATTTTGTCTGAGGAGCAGAAAAACACGGGCGCTGTAACCAGGCAGAGACGTCCCTGAAAACCAGCTTGGAAAAAAACAAAACAAAAAGAAACACTAAAAAGAAGGAAATAAATTGTTACATCGTTGTCAAACTTCCCGTCTGGGAACCAGGAGCAAAAATGGCAATAATGGGGACCAAAAACAAGACCCCCAATCACTACCTCGCATTCATATGGATCTAACATGCTCTTTCGTGAAAAGCACCCAAAACGCAATTGCGGTTCCCTTCATTGTTAACGGCACACCAGGGGTTGTGGTTTTTGCGCATGCAAGAACACGCAGTGAAACATGCGGTTGAAAACCACACAAAGAGTAAAAAGATACCCAAGCTTCTCTGCAGCATTGGGAGCATGTTTTTTTTTTTTTTTTTTAAGTCCGCAAACGTGCAAACTACAACGAAAAACCCGTAAGTGATCACAAAAAAAGTGCAAGTGCGAACACCACACGAAAAAGTGCACTTAGGGGTGTGTTTGTCCTACCCCCGGAAGGGTTGGACCGTTCACCCGATCCCCCGGGGCACGAAGCTCGTGACAGGGACAAGGTTCCCATTTGGTCCTCCTGGTCAAAAGGCCTGGTGGACCACCGTTCCTTATGCCCAGCCGAAGCCGGACATCCAGTACTAGGCCAGGGGGTTCTCCCGAAGAGAAAACCCCCTAGGGATCAGGGGAGGAAGGAACCGTATGGCCACACATCCTCCCCCTAGACTTCAGGTAAGGCCCGAGGACCCACACCCTCCATCCGTGAAAAACACACACATAAGAACAGAAAAAGTGACAAAACGTGGGAGTGATTAAATAAATAAATAAAAATAAAAAAGTGGTACCGTGCCTAATAGTGCACAGACCAGGCCCTGAGGCCCGTAGCAAAAATTGCCCTGGACTTAGCCAAAAGACCTGGTCCTTAGGGCGCTGTGCAAAAAGAGGTGAAAAACAGTGGCCATGTGTCATCTTCACACCGTGGGGTCCCACACCCAAGTGTTACTAGTGACACCCCTGAGAGCGTCTTCCCCAGGGGGCACTGAGTTTGCGGACTTTTTGCGTCCCCAGCCCCAGGCCAGACCAAGGTAGATCCGTCCAAATCAGGAGGTACTGGGTCTTTCCAGCTTTCCCAGAGGAATTACTCCCAAGGTCCCAGAGCGTATCATGGCGCCCCCTGGTTTCTGTCCCTCCGGTCCAGCCTTCCGGACCCCCATCATACCAGTGAGGGTACTATACAACAACCATCCCCGCAAAGCTAGAATGGTCGGGAGCACCTCCACTGGACACTGATAAGAACAGATACTACACTTGATCTTAGCCAAAAGGCCGAGAAGCGATAAGCATTGAGAGCATGTAGGGCAGCCTATTGAAATGGTGCTGAGATACCCAAGCTTCTCTGCAGCATTGGGAGCATGTAGGGCAGCCTATTGAAATGGTGCTGAGATACCCAAGCTTCTCTGCAGCATTGGGAGCATGTAGGGCAGCCTATTGAAATGGCGCTGAGCTACAATAGTGTGAATGGGGCTTAAAAAAAAAAAAGGAAGAGGGAGGGCGCCATGATCTAAGAGTAGATTTATTGATGATTAAATGACACAAGTGAAAAATTGGACTCAATGTGATAAATAAAGCAAGGCCTATCAGGTAGCATGCATCCAGTAGATTCTTCCCTGGCATCGGCTTCGTATACGTGGAGATCGATCTGCAGAGTTCGGCAGGAATGTGGCCTGACCAGTGGCTGTGGCAGTAGTGGTTGGATGGATGGAAAGCACTCACCCGGTCTCACTAGGCTGGAAGATTCTGAGTGATACGGGGGAAGAGATGCGTGTTCCGATGATGTCACACACGACGTGTTGAGGGGGCGTGGCAACGCGTTTCAGGGTAGTTATGCCCCTTTGTTAAGCCTTTACTTTATCAATAAATCTACACTTAGATGCTGGCGCCCTCTCTCCTTTTCTTTTGTTAGCTTTACACTCAAGCTCCCATCGTAGGGAGGAGCTGCAGCTATCACAAGTGATTTGTCTCCATTGAATCGAACTTTCTTAAGACTGGTTATTACGTACCATAGGGCCTACTCTGGTGTCCAAAAAAGGAAAAATAAGTGCAGAAAATCAAGCATTTAGTAAAGAACAATGTTAAAAACACTCACATGGTAAAAGGATAAAGGAAGCTCAGGTATGTAAATTAGATGACATGTGATAGCCATGGTCCACGCTGCGGGAGACTCTACATGTACACAAGGAGCCGGCCGGAATGTGTAAGTCTTGAAAGATTACATTTGAAGTGCACCCAAGAGTGCAACGTCGGCGTCAGCGTGATGACGTAGGGAAGACCAGCTTGCAAAGCGATGCATTTTGGAGCAGGCGCTAGGCAACTAAAAGGCAGAAGCTCGCTCCCTTCTCAAGCTTGAGTGCACTTCTGCCTTTTAGTGGCTTCGACCCTCAGTGGCTGATGCCGACGTTGCACTCCTGGGTGCACTCCAAACACCATCTTCCGTGACTTACACATGCCGGCCGACTCCTTGTGTACACCTAGCGCCTCCGTCAGCATGGATCATGGCTATCACAACGAAGACTCGGCCATGTCATCTTCTTTACATACTGAGCTTCCTTTATCCTTTCACCATGTGAGTGTTTTTAACATTGTTCCTTAATAAATGTGTGACTTACTGCACTTAAGAGGCGCTTTTTTTCTCCTTTTTTATCTTTACCCAGAGCCTGCTACAGCCATAAGAGCTTCCCTAGTGCTATATGGACTCATTTGCATTGTATTGGACTTCATGAACTTTTTCCTGTGTCCCTAGGAATCAGGATTTGGGGAATCTGATTTTTTGTGATTTCACCTACTCCGATATCAAACTCATTTTTGCGGCATCCTTTCCTATACGTTTCTGAATGGGGCTTAAAGCTGAACTCCACGTATGGCTTTTATTACAAAGTTACACTGGTCCAGCTTGGTCCAATGCAAGTATACATGAATCCATACCGGTGGCACCAAAGTGGAAGCAGATAATCTCTGTAGTAGTTGGCACTACTACAGTAACCACCGCGGCCTTCACGTAACCACCGCGGCCTTCACGTAACCACCGCGGCCTTCACGTAACCACCGCGGCCTTCACGTAACCACCGCGGCCTGCAGGTAACCACCGCGGCCTGCAGGTAACCACCGCGGCCTTCACGCTGCCCTTTTGCACAGGGAGGGTCACTTGTTCAACACGACCACCATTTACAGGAAGGCTTGCGTATGTTTCAATAAAGACAAAAGGGTACTTGGATTGGAGGAGATTGAGACATCTCCAACCAGGGGCGGACTGACAACTCATGGGGCCCCCGAGCAATAGGGGATCATGGGGCCCCTGTGTCCTTGCCCAAACTCAAAAAAGCCTATGAAAAAGGTACTAGGGGCATCTCATGGGGCCCCCTACTGACCCCGGGCCCTCGGGCAGTGCCCGAGTTTCCAAATGGTCAGTCCGCCCCTGTCTCCAACTCATCCAAATCAGAGAACACTTTGCGTTCATTGAAAAATTACAAGGTGGCGCCCCGTGACGTGGACACACAAAGACTACTGCAGGATGGAAATGAAAGAGGAGGCTCTGGACCCAAACATGAGAACGCAGCTTTAGATGAGTGAAAAGTAAGTTTAGTTCTGCTTTAAGCCAGCAAGTGGGAGGGTGGGAAAGGGGTTCAAGTTTTAGTCAGTGTTGGGCTTTAAAGTTCAGCGAAAGCTATCCGGTGCTGCTGTGCGATTTCACTGCAGCACATAGTTGTCACCCTGACACAGGAAATGAAAAAACAGATCTACTGGCAGGATCAGCAGGTAAAAAATGGTTTGTCCTCTATCCTGCGATCCTATAGTGCACCTGTATAGCTGACTTTTTTCTCCGGGCAGCCATCTTGTGGGTGTGGCCTTCGTGAATAATAATGGAATCCAGGAAATACTCAGGGTGAATGAGGGCGCTTTCAGCCATCAAATAATGAGACCATGAATAGTTCTTTTAATTCAAGTACTTGACCCAATAAGCCTCTCAGCCGCCTGCTCTAACTCCAGCACAAGACGGCCTTATGGCACGCAGACGTAAACCGTCCCCAGACAGCAGCCACCGCCTCTATCCTCAGACTATAATCATTCATCCCAGATGACAAGTGAGCCGAGGTGTCCCCATCCAACCACCCCAAATATAGGTGAACGTGTTCTCCCCCCAGACAGGTCGAGCCATTTTATAATCCTGATCCAAGATTTATATAAAGGAGATTAAGGTTTAATTCGTTCCTTACACTCACGCTAAGGGGTTTAACTCTTCCTTGGTCCCTCAAACCAAACTGGATCTTAGAACTGCAAACTGAAAACGCTTTTAATAATCAAAGCCAACTCCCCCCATGTCTCCCATGCTTTACTTTGCTTTGAACCCCCCTAGCATTTCTGGCCGTGGCCATCTTCAGTAAGGGCAGATGATTCATGTGGCATTTAACTCCTGGAATCCAACTGCCCTTAGCTCAGACACGCAGGCGGGAGGGTGTGCTTAGCGGAGAAAGAAACTGCCCTGCTCCAGAAGACTCCTGAGATGTATGACATCATTTTGGCCTAGGCCTGAAAACAGGAAGACAGTGAAGAAATGTAAAAAAAAAAAAATTGAAAACAAGTAAAATATGATATACCTTCTTATCTAATTATTAAGGATTAAGGAGTTCACGTTGATTGAGAGTTTAGTTCCACTTTAAGGTCCTAAATCCAGCTACTATGTAAATGAAAAAAAACTCGCTTCCCTTCTCTGACTGAGACAAATCCACCGTCATTTGTGTCTCACATGCCCCCCCTTCCAGACATTGCACCTCACAATGGGAGGGGTTCGGTGACAGAGGCAGTGCTGCGGATACAGAATGCAGTGGGTGGGACTGGGTGTGGCCAGGTGCTGACTGACAAGCTACAGGTTGATGATGCCAGTTGTCACGCCCCCTGCATCACCACCCTCCCCCCCCCCCCCCCCTTCCCATTTAGTGCCTACAGGAGAGTTACATATCTGCTCTAAACTCAGGACCAGGGCAGCATTGTTGCCACCCTATATCCCCCCCCCCCCCCCAAAATTCAGAGTCTACATAAGAGTGAAATCTGTGCTCTAAATTCAGGAGCAGTGCAGTATTGTTGGTGCCCATCTACCACCCCCCCGCTTCCTTCCGACTACATGAGGGACAACTATGCTCCAAATTTAGAAGCAGCTCAGCATTGTTGCCACCCCATATATCCCCCCCTGTTGCACCCCATATATCACCCCCTCTCCCCCCAATTCAGTGCTTGCATGAGAAGGGCAACGCTGCTCTGAATTCAGGAGCAGTTAAGCATTGTCACCACCCCATCTCCCCCCACCCAATTTATTGCCTACGAGTGACAACTCTGCTCTGAATTCAGTAGCAGTGCAGCATTGTTGGTACCCCGATCTATCCCCCTCCTCTCCCGATTCAGTGCTTGCATTAGAAGGGTAACTCTGCTCTGAATTCAGGAGCAGTGCAGCATTACTGCCACCCCCATCTCACCCCACCCAATTTATTACTTACATGACAGTGACAACTCTGCTCTGAATTCAGCAGCAGTGCAGCATTGTTGGTACCCCATCTACCCCCCCCCCCCCCCCCCAATACACAAGTGGCAACTGTGCTCCAAATTTAGGAGCAGCTCAGCATTGTTGCCATCCCATATATTCCCCCCCCTCCTCCCAATTCAGTGCTTGCTAAAGAAGGGCAACTCTGTTCCGAAGTCAGGAGCAGTTAAGCATTGTCGCCACCCAATCTCACCCCACCCAATTAATTGCCTACAGGAGAGTGACAACTCTGCTCTGAATTCAGCAGCAGTGCAGCATTGTTGCCAAGCCGTCGCCCCAGTTTAGTGCCTAAATGAGAGTGACAACTGTACTCCAAATTTAAGACCAGTGCAGCACTGTTGCCACCCCATGTCTCCCCCTCAATTTAGTGCCTACATGACAGGGACAACTTTGCTCTGAACTCATGAGCAGTGCAGCAATGTTGCCACCCCATCTCTCCCCCTCAAATTAGTACCTACATGAGTGTGACAACTTGGCTCTGAACTCATGAGCAGTGCAGCACTGTTGCCACCCCATCTCTCCCCCTCAATTTAGTGCCTACATGAGAGTGACAACTTTGCTCTGAAGTGCAGCATGGTTCCCAACCCATCACAGAAAGCTACATTGGGTGAGCTCATATGGCAGGATCAACAGGTAGCTGTAGGCTCTTAGGAAGGGAGCAAGAGAAAACTATAGATGCAGATAAACCAAAACAGATGCAGCACTTAGGGAGGCCATGTATGTCCTTTACATTTTATTTCTGGTAAAATCAACTTCCTGTTTTCAAAAATGAAAGAATATATATATATATATATTTGTTGTTTAGAATTTTAAAAATAGCATAAAGCTAGTAGTTTAGTGAACAGCCCATGTGCGGGGCTATTTATACCCCGGCTGACTCATCTCCAGAACGGCCTCTCCTTTTTTTTTTTCTTCTTCTTCTTTCGCCGTGTCAAATATTCAGGGAAGCAGCAGAAAGCGGCAGTGGAAAATTCCATTTATCTGTTAATGGGCCCCGGCTCCTGTAATAGTGTCTGAACAGAAAGGCACGTAGGAAGCAGGCACAGACAGAAATGTTTTTTTGGATGGCTGCCTGATAAAGACCCCATTTATCTCCATATAGGATTCCGGCACAGACAGGACTCATCTCCGGGCACATGGGCTCGATATAATATCATCCATATAATCGATATTACGGAGAATTACGTCGATCGCTCACTGGGGAGGCCGAGGATTAGACAGCTGTCAGGACCGGGATTGTGGCCTCTGTATGGAGGAACTGCAAGCTTTAGTGTGACCTGTCAGAGCGGAACCAGACACATCAATCCAACACCCAGGAAACCCCACGGCTGACCCCATTCTAGAAATGCTAATGTCTTGGCTGTCATGCTGCTGGAACAAGCATTCACGTCCGTGTTCTTTCCTCCAGGTGGACTTATAAACGGTTAGTTCACCTGTTTACATCAGCCTGACCACAGACCAAACACTGGACTTCCCTTCAGATCTGCCTGAAAAACAGACAGCCTGACCTGATAGGACCAGCCCTGAGAAAGGGGCCTGAATGCTTTTGGGAGGACGGACATTGTGCTCACCAATACAGGGGTTGTGTTACTGGACAGAAGGGAAAAAAGCCTAAAAATAGGAAAACTAATGCAGCCACCACATCTAATGATTGGTAAGCTGCAATATAATAGGTTTATGGTTTTGGGTTGAATAACATTTTAAGGGGCCAAAACACACCATTGCACTGCTGTAAGGAATGTGTTATGTGCGTTGGTGGGGTGCAGTGCCCTTTACGCCCTATGGAACCCCAATGCACATGTGCTGCAGGACATGCACAACACGTGATAATGCACCAATGTACACTGCATACACCTTTCTGATGCATTAGACCAGTGGTCCCATGTGCAGGCCGGATGTAGAACTTTGCTTGCCTCTATCCAACCCTCAGGGCACCAACTCTTCCACCGATACAAGAAAATATTCCTTTCATGGACACCACCAATGGGGTACTATTCCCCCCACTGACACCAGAGACGGGGAACAGGTTCTCCAACTGACAAATAATGGGGTACTATTCCCCCCACTGACACCAGAGATCAGGAACTGATTCTCCAACTGACAAAAATTGGGGTACTAGTCCTCCCACTGACACCAGAGATCAGGAACTGATTCTCCAACTGACAGAAATAATGGGGGACTAGTCCTCCCACTGACACCAGAGATGGGGAACTGATTCTTCAACTGAAACGAATAATGGGGGACTATTCCTCCCACTGACACCAGAGATGGGGAACTGATTCTCCAACTGAAACGAATAATGGGGGACTAGTCCTCCCACTGACACCAGAGATGGGGAACGGATTCTTCAACTGAAACGAATAATGGGGGACTAGTCCTCCCACTGACACCAGAGATGGGGAACTGATTCTCCAACTGAAACGAATAATGGGGGACTAGTCCTCCCACTGACACCAGAGATGGGGAACTGATTCTTCAACTGCAACGAATAATGGGGGGCTAGTCCTCCCACTGACACTAATTTTTTTACTCCCACTGACCAACAAGCCTATGGCATGGTTTACTCCCACTGATACTATGGCATTTTCTACTCCCACTGGCCACAGTCCAGCTCCCCTAAAGTTTGAAGGGCAGTAAACTGGCCCCTTTGTTGCAAAAGTTTGGAGACCCCTGAAATAAACAACTGCAAAACACATAGACGCGCAGCATACCAGTGTGACCGGCCCCTTAGCTTAGGCACACCGTATGATGAAGATCTGGGATATGGGTCACAAAAGCATCGGTCACTGTGCTCAGTGCTGGAAAGGGCAGAGAAGCCACTAATATCGAACAGACGGTAATGTATTACACACCCATCACACCTCCATTTATCACAGTCACAGTGGACACAGATTCTTCTGCTGACAAAAAGATTCCACTCTCAGTCGAATTCCTAACCAAGCCACCCAAAGTCATCTTCCAATCGAATGTAAACATTATCAGTTCAACCACATGCACCCTAACAGGGATTAGACGTAAGGAAGATTCTGGCAGGTCCAGGTCTTGTAGGTCTCAGCCTAGGCTCCCATACCAAAACTGAAGCTGCCCTGACCTATGAGGGGTTTCTTGGCTACCTCTACTGCCGGCATAGAAGATACAGGTTCAGGGAATCTGGCAGGTCTACTCTTGTATGTCTCAGCTGAGACTACCATCCCAAAGCCGGAGATGCCCTGAGCCATGGACTGGTTTCTTGGCTACCTCCACTGTTGGCATAGAAGGTAAAGGTTCAGGGACTTCGGCAGGTCTGCTCTTGTATGTCTCAGCTGAGGCTACCATCTCAAAGTTTGAGCTGTCCTGACCTAGGATGGGTTTCTTGGTTACCTCTACTGCTGGCAAAGAAAGTATAGGTTCAAGGAATCTGGCAAGTCTACTCTTTAATTTCTCAGCTGAGACACCCATCTTGAAGCCAGAAATGCCCGGGCCTAGGATGGATTTCATGGCTACCTCTACTGCCGGTATGGAATCAGGGAATCCAGCAGGTCTACTCTTGTATGTCTCAGCAGAAGCTACCATCCCAAAGTTTGAGCTGTCCTGACCTAGGACAAGTTTCTTGGTTACCTCTACTGCCAGCAAAGAAAATACAGGTTCAAGGAATCTGGCAGGTCTACTCTAAATTTCTCAGCTGAGACACCTATCTTAAAGCTGGAAATGCCCGGGCCTAGGATGGATATCATGGCTACCCCTACTGCTGGTATGGAATCAGGGAATCCAGCAGGTCTACTCTTGTATGTCTCAGCAGAAGATACCATCCCAAAGTTTGAGCTGCCCTGACCTAGGATGGGTTTCTTGGTTACCTCTACTGCCGGCAAAGAAAGTATAGGTTCAGGGAATGCCGAAGATAATGACTACTGTGTAACCTACTGCATCCTCCCAGCCCCTGAGTGCTCATAACAGTACCCTGTACTTAAGGTGTACACCGCCCAAAATATTATCACAAGTTTGTCTGTTGATTTGTTTTGTTGCAGGTAAATGTAACCTGTTCAAACTCACATGTTTACGGCCTGGTGATCCTGCCACTTCCGCATCGTCTGTTTTATTCTGAACACACCAAGTATGGAAGCAGATCCATGCTAGTGCGGTCATTTTTAAAATCTTTTTCTTGGTGGGAGACACAGGATGGCATGCTGACACATGGCACGCCCGTATCACCTGTAGTCAGTTTTTTGATCACCATACACAGCCTTGAGGATTGACAGTGGCTCACTGGTAGAAGCCTCTCTGTCCAAAGTGCTGGAATGCATGTGCACATAGGTGGGGGAAGGTACTGCTCTGCGCTGTATGAGAACATACTTTGCCTACGTGTTGGCTATACCAATATCCCCCCCCCCCCCCCCCCCCATGTTGTAGGGAAGAGAGCACAAGGATGCCCTGCAGTCTTGTGATCACCAAGTAAACAAAATAATGACAACACGGAGCACTTTTGTGGAGTGAGTGGTGTCAGCCCTGCCCAGTGCTTAGGTACTCAACCTCCCCAATATCTCTCCAACATGAAGGTTTATCATTCTGCAGATGACAACAACAACAACGGCATTTTGCCATAACATGAAGTGCAGGACAGCTCTGAGTTTCTGATAGGATGAACTGGCATGTATCCAGGAAATGTAATAAAACCCTTCCAATGGTATAAAAAACACCAAAGGAGAGTAAATAAGAGAAGCTCGTTGTCAGGTTTTACATAAACTTTATTAGAAATGTAGACAATGACAGGGCTCTGATATTAGACACGTATGTACTCCAAGGGCTCCTTCGCATGGGCAGTGTAGTTGCAGCTGTGTGCAGGAAGCCAATGAAACTCTATGGGGACACAGCTGCATGCTCTTATTTGGCAGCCACGAGTGGTACCTGCCATTGCACCTCTGTCAAATTAAGACATGTGTCTGCAATCAGCACAGCCGCTGTATCCCCATAACCTAGGCTGCACGCGTCAACCAATGGCTCATTCAAGCTGTTTATGTCACAACGCCCATGTGAATGAGCCCCAAGGATCTGGAAGATCTGGGGTCAAAAGCAGTAGTCATTGACTTTTCATTGGTGTAGAGGCAGCTAGGAATGGCGGCAGGGTACACACATCTATACAGGTATATTTACATGCCATTGACTTTACTTCTATATTTGATGCACAGACCACACCATCATCCCTGAGCTCATAGCCAACAGACAATATGGCGGCAAACCAGCAACAGGTGCCATACAGCGCAGACAGTTAAAGTGTGAACAAATTTGTAAATCACCCCCCTCCCCCATCATTTCCTATCTGGGAGTGCGAAGGCCACAACAAAGGTTTTTATTGCAGGAATACTACAAGTGAATAAACTTTATGCCAAACAGGTGGTCCTGTGTCATGAGGGGCAATAATTGTATACACCTCCCCAGGAATCAATGCTGAAGTTCAAGGGCAGAGGCACACGAATCCCCGCCGTACAGGGCAATGTGATCCATCCCTTTAGGAACTCCGAGAACCACTACTTTGATAAAAATAACACAAGAGTTTTTTGGGGTTTTTTTAGAACAACTAGGAAAGGTTTCAAAATAAATAATGATAATTTATATTTACTGTGTGTATACTGTATAATATATCATTTATCCTCAATATCAATAATACACATATGAAAAAATTACCCCCTTCCCCCAGAAAACACTATCTATATATATATATATATATATATATATATATATATATATATATATATATATATATATATTTTTTTTTTTTTTTTTTTTTTTTAAGTATCATCATAATAATTTAACCCCCGAGCAAACATTTTATATATATATATATATACACATACACACACACACACACACACACACATATATATATACATATATATACACATACATACACACACATGTACGTACGTATATACACATACATACACATACATGTACGTACATACATACACATACATGTACGTACATACATACACATACATACATGTACGTACATACATGCATACACATACATACATGTACGTACATACATGCATACACATACATACATGTACGTACATACATGCATACACATACATACATGTACGTACATACATACACATACATACATGTACGTACATGCATACACATACATACATGTACGTACATACATACACATACATACATGTACGTACATACATACACATACATACATGTACGTACATACATACACATACATACATGTACGTACATACATACACATACATACATGTACGTACATACATACACATACATACATGTACGTACATACATACACATACATACATGTACGTACATACATACACATACATACATGTACGTACATACATACACATACATACATGTACGTACATACATACACATACATACATACATGTACGTACATACATACACATACATACATGTACGTACATACATACACATACATACATGTACGTACATACATACACATACATACATATACGTACATACATACACACAATATATTTAAAAAAAAAAAAAAAAAAAAAAAGGACCCCCCCCCCTTCCCGAAGTAAACTCTATACCAGTCAGCCAGTGAGGTGATATCTGAGCCTCCTCTTTAGTCCATTGCTGTGTTTTCTGGAAGCTCCTGTTCACACTAGTGCGGTCACGCTGCACTGTCCAACACTGGAAGTTACACTATTCACTATGATGCCCATTCATACCAATGCAGTGCAGCTGCAGTAGATTTTTGTTTTTTTGGAAAGGTGCAGGCGCCTTTTTTGCGCAGTGAAGAGCATGTTTTGCCCCACAAACCTCAATGGAAACACATCAAAACCACAAGAAAAGTATGCACATGCACTTTTTGTTTAGTGGGGAAAATCCAGTTTCTCACTACGAAAAAAACCCCAAAATAAACAAAAAAAAAAACACAACAAAAAAAAGACACATGAAGCACAACCCCCCCCAAAAAAAAACAAAAAAAACAAATTGTGCTAAAAACGTACAAAGTCACACTACCAAAACACTGAGAAGAGGCATCGTCACTAGTGTGAACCAAGGCTAGATCATGTAAAGAAGATCTGCCTTTTAAAGGCCCTGATTACGCCCCGTCACACGCACTGTGACGCATGTTAGTGCTTGTGTATGGCTTCTCAGGGTGTGACCATTTAAAATGGACCCCAAACACACGTCCATATAACTAAAACATAACTAAAACATACCTTCAGTGTGGTGCTGTAATGGAAAAAAAAAAAACAACAACACACAAGTAGGTTGCTTGCTTCTTTTTGTTGAAGTGTGGAGGTGCGTGGAGGGCCTACAGGGAATAGATGGGAGCAAGCACACATGAATGTACAGCGATGCCTATAGGTGTGACTGTGAAGGACTGGCTGCCCATTCCACAGCTGTGACACCAAACTTCCCTCCCACATTAGCAGACACGTTATCATCCACATAAACGTGCAATTTCTATATTACTGGTAGATCTAAAGCAGATTGTCCAATCAGATTGCCAGCTTACCACGGATACTGGTGATACCAAAGTGGAGCAGAACTTGTGAACCCATCCAGACTGGTACAGCTCCGGACTCACCAACAAATGTCCTGAATCATGCAGCTTCACTGTTATGTCAGAAAAAAGGAGGATTTGTACGGAGCAGAGAATGTGACATTCATCACTGATCCTGTGCAGGTGAGTCTTCCTGATACAGGTGTCCTCAATTACAGGGAATGATTCACCACCTGTGAATGTCTGCTGGAAGTCACACTCACCCATGTATCAATGTACCCCTCAGGACACAATCTGAGATCGCTCTTCCCTTACACTGTATCTCCATATTATCGTTCACATTGGAATTCTATGTAAACCCCAATTCCAGGCAGATATAAAAGACACAGCTGTGTCCTCATTATTACATCATCCAATGTCTGTTTGACATTAGGCCAGATTCAGGTCTTTACATTGCTTGTGTCTGCCTCCAGAGAGCCCTGTACAAACGGTACAGCAGAGCTGTGACTGGGAGAGGGAGAAGCAGAACAAGCAGCCATTCAGTTGATCAGAGCCCAACGGATAAAATTCAAAACACAGTGTCCCCCACCCCTCTCTGCCAATCCCTCCATTCAGTGTCCTCCACCCCTCTCTGCCAATCCCTCCATTCAATGTCCTCCACCCCTCTCTGCCAATCCCTCCACTGGCCTCCATTCAGTGTCCTCCACCCCTCTCTGCCAATCCCTCCACTGACCTCCATTCAGTGTCCTCCCCCCCTCTCTGCCAATCCCTCCACTGACCTCCATTCAGTGTCCTCCACCCCTCTCTGCCAATCCCTCCACTGACCTCCATTTAATGTCCTCCACCCCTCTCTGCCAATCCCTTCACTGGCCTCCATTCAATGTCCTCCACCCCTCTCAACCAATCCCTCCACTGGCCTCCACTCAGTGTCCTCCACCCCTCTCTGCCAATCCCTCCACTGACCTCCATTCAGTGTCCTCCACCCCTCTCTGCCAATCCCTCCACTGGCCTCCATTCAGTGTCCTCCATCCCTCTCTGCCAATCCCTCCACTGGCCTCCATTCAGTGTCCTCCACCCCTCTCTGCCAATCCCTCTACTGGCTTCCCGTTGCCCAAAGGATAAAATTCAAAGCATTAACAATAACATATAAAGCCATTTATAATTCCGCCCCAAATTACATCACCAATCTTGTCTCCAAATATCAGCCAGACCATCCTCTCTGCTCCTCCCACAACCTCCTGCTCTCTAGCTCCCTTGTCTCCTCCTCCAATGCTCGTCTCCAGGACTTCTCCATTCTCTGGAACTCTCTACCCCAATCTATCAGACTGTCGCCTACTCTGCCCACTTTTAGGCGATCTCTGAACACCTCTCTTCTGGGAAGTCTATCCCGCCCTCAGCTAATAATAGAATCTTCTACTCCTCCTACCAGTCCATCCCCCACAGTATTACCTTTTGTACCACTAGCCCCTCCCTCCTAGATTGTAAGCTCCCAGGATCAGGCCCTCCTATCCCTCTTGTATTGATCTGTATTGTTGCTGTATTGTCTCCCGTTATATTGTAAAGTGTTGAGCAAACTGTTGGCGCCATAAATCCTGTATAATAATAATGAGCAGAGAGAAGAGTGAGGTTCACACGGATGTGGTGCGGGGAACCGTATGCAATTCGGAGAGGAATCACACGTCATTCCTGTTCCAATCAAACGTAATTCTTTGCAGTGCGATTCATTTTGTATGGCTCAAATCACATCCACACGAAAAGGGTGCATGCCCTTTTTTTTTTTTGTGCTGCACTGGAATCGGATCACATGGACGTTGACATGGTTCACAAACCATTTTGGGGTGTCGTTAACATAGACACCCGTAGCAGTGCGCATGAACAGAGCGCGACTGTGATGCAACACGGGAAAAGCACAGGAATAGCGGCTAATCCCGCACGGGATCAGTGTGAACCTAGGCTGACAAAGAGGTGAGCACATCGGTCTGCTTCTCCTTTCACTGTCCAATCACAGGCTGGGGGAGGGACAAAGACCTGTAAGAGTTACTGAACCGAAGTAGTGGAAAAATCAGGTCTCCTGCCTTGCCAGATAGGACTGCGCTATGTGGCAGAGCTGTGTAGATATCAGGACAGGATGGACAGAAATAGAACTGTTTTGGCAGGTTAAACAGCCCCAGTATGATCGCAGAAAATCATGGCGGTCACAGAAAATCATGGCAGGCGCAGAAAATCATGGCAGGCGCAGGGAATCATGGCGATCGCAGGGAATCATGGCGATCGCAGGGAATCATGGCGATCGCAGGGAATCATGGCGATCGCAGGGAATCATGGCGATCGCAGGGAATCATGGCGATCGCAGGGAATCATGGCGATCGCAGGGAATCATGGCGATCGCAGGGAATCATGGCGATCGCAGGGAATCATGGCGATCGCAGACAATCATGGCGATCGCAGACAATCATGGCGATCGCAGACAATCATGGCGATCGCAGACAATCATGGCGATCGCAGACAATCATGGCGATCGCAGAGAATCATGGCGATCGCAGAGAATCATGGCGATCGCAGAGAATCATGGCGATCGCAGAGAATCATGGCGATACCACTGCCATGGCATCCATCCCACGATTCGCATTACATACGACTGGGGAGAAAGGACATTAAATTCAGGAGCGTGCTGGAACAATCCTCTCATTTTACATGGCTGGACAGATCAAAACATCCCTCGCCTGAAATACTCTGTGCTGCTGGAGGACCCGGCCCTTTTCCAAATCAACCGTCACATCCACAGCTACTCTCTGCTGCAGGAGGATGCAGCTCTTTCCATAATCATCTTCATTTCCATACGTCATTACTTCCTCTACACCTGTCACAATGTATCAACTTGTCTTCCCACTTTCTTCCCCGAAACACTTCCTGCACCTCGTTTTCTCCCAAGAAAACACGATTCACCGCCTACATCTCCAGAATCCTAAAACGGGTGAAGAAAATGGTCACACAGCTCTAACAAGTGACAAGTTTATGGGGTTATAACCTCGGTCTAGTTTTTTATCTATTTGTGAGTCCCATTAGAGAGATCTACCTTCACTTCCTGTCTGATGGCACAACAGGACGAGAGATGAGAGAAGAGCTCCCCACATTTAGGAGAAACCCTCACTTAGGACCCATTCACACCAGCAAGGCGCACCGAGTGATACGTCTACTGGTGTGCGCTGGGAGGATAGATGTTAATCCTGGCCCACCGCGTTTACTTTTTTTTGTTAGAACTTTATACATGACATTTCATTCGGTTCTATTGACCGCAGAAGCATCACAACCTGCGCTAAAAAAAAAAAAAAAAGTACGACGTGCAACGTGGTGGTCGGGACCCACGTCATGGAAAACTGCCTCGTCTTTAAACTGAGATTATGCAAACGGTGCAAGCCAGCCAGTTGTCACTGGAACAGGTGTCCCCATTGGAAGATTTCCCCACTATTCCTGGTGACAACTCAACATTTGGGACATCCAACACAATTGCAAGTTACTGGACCTTAAAAAAAAAAAAAAAATTCATGAAACCGACGTGCAGGAAAGGCTGTATAATCACGTATCATGATCCCCGTTTGCTTTCTTAGGATGTTGTCAGACACAACGTGCTAAAAAATGTAAGGAGAACCCTCATTTGCTCTGTGTCAGTCACTCTCTTCCTTTCGAAGACACTTTAGAACAGCCTTTCTCAACCTGGGTTCCTCCAGAGATTTATAGGGGTTCCTTGAGCAATGTCTTCCTCTCAGATAGGTAACCACTGACCACAATGATCTTTATAGCTATCTTTAAGAGGAGAATTCTTCCTTCTGCCCTTAAATGTAAGGAAAATTCTTCCTTTTGACCACCACACCAATGTACTATGAGCTGTAGATCTAGTCATTTTTAGCAGGGGTTCCCCGAGACCAGAAAGGTATTTCAAGGGTTCCTCCATGTTAAAAAGGCCATCATACCAAGGTTCCTTTATGTTAAAAAGGCCATCACACCAAGGTTCCTCTGTGTTAAAAAGGCCATCACACCAAGGTTCCTCCGTGTGAAAAAGGCCATCACACCAAGGTTCCTCCATGTTAAAAAGGCCATCACACCAAGGTTCCTCCGTGTTAAAAAGGCCATCACACTAAGGTTCCTCCATGTTAAAAAGGCCATCACACCAAGGTTCCTCCGTGTTAAAAAGGCCATCACACCAAGGTTCCTCCATATTAAAAAGGCCATCACACCAAGGTTCCTCCGTGTTAAAAAGGCCATCACACCAAGGTTCCTCCATATTAAAAAGGCCATCACACCAAGGTTCCTCCGTGTTAAAAAGGCCATCATACCAAGGTTCCTCCATGTTAAAAAGGCCATCACACCAAGGTTCCTCCATGTTAAAAAGGCCATCACACCAATGTACTAGGAGCTGTAGATCTAGTAATTTTTAGCAAGGGTTCCCTGAGACCAGAAAGATATTTTAAGGGTTCCTTCATGTTAAAAAGGCCATCATACCAATGTACTAGGAGCTGTAGATCTAGTAATTTTTAGCAAGGGTTCCCTGAGACCAGAAAGGTATTTCAAGGGTTCCTCCATGTTAAAAAGGCCATCATACCAATGTACCAGGAGCTGTAGATCTAGTCATTTGTAGCAAGGGTTCCCCGAGACCAGAAAGGTATTTCAAAAGGTTCCTCCATGTTAAAAAGGTTAAGAAAGGCTGCTTTAGAACATATCAAACATGAAGCCCATGGGCTGAATTCGGCCCACCAGGCCATTTCATGTGGCCCTCGCAACTCTCCTGCAGCTTTGGCACCCCCTCCCCCACACGCATGTCCCCACCTTGCTCCGCAGGCAGTGGCAGAGGACAGAACTCCCCCTTTAGATCCTGCGCTTCTCTGTGCAGCACCAGAGAGGCTTGTTTCTGCACCCTCCCCCCATCTCAGCAGTTGGCAGAAGAGAAAAAGGATAGAACTCATTCTATAGATCCTGCACCTCTCTGTGCATCCGCAGCACCACCTCATCTCCATCTCCTTTGGTGTCAGCATTCAGCTGACTCCAACCCTCCTCTGGTCCTCATCCAGATCCTGCACTGATTCCCAGCTCCACTGCCAGCTTAATGTGATGTAAGGGAGGAGGGGAGGGGGCGGCTCTTGGCATCTTATACATGTGGGGGTGGGGTGCTCTGGACATCTAGTCTTACAGATACAACCAGCCCTTTGATGGAAAGCACAATGCAGATGCAGCCCATGATAAAATGGAGTTCAACACCTCTGCTTTGGAATGCACCACCGATGTCAATCCCAAATGGGCAGGGCGAAACATGTCAGGGAGCATGGTGGGAGCGGCACTGGCTGAGGCCACATTCATCTACATACTGGTGCATTGGGTTAGTGAGCGGCACCCTTTCTTCTCTTCTATAAACCCAAGTAACTGCCATATTCCAATCAAGATGTGTTAGTCAGTAGAAAACATAGTGTTAATGGGGAACAAGTGTGTGACTGGAGGCAACACAAAGCCCACTCTGTATGCAAATGGGAATGAAGAGCTCAATGGAAGCGGAGAGTCGGCCCCCACATTCCACAGTGCAAAAAAGACAGCTCTCAGCAGGGTGCTCAGCAGGACGCAGGGGCCCCCAGGACATACTGCAGGATGCAAGGGGCTACAGTTCACACTCTCCAAGTTCAGGGCCTAGTGAAGCAGGTTTATGGCCGGTCAATGGTTCATTCCTGCACCGTGTAAGGTACTTCCTGTAACACAGGACAGGTTCATTTTAGAGGAACTGAAGTCAAAACACAATATAATCCGACAATGTACATTCCTCACCGTCCATATCCACTTCCCTGCTGCCATGTCTGAACTAGGGTGGGGCTACTTCTGGCTGAGATCACACAACCCGCGATGGCCGGTGCAGTCCTGGGCACACACACACAAACCCTTCTGTCACAATTAGAGGCATGGCGCTTGGATTGGCAACGATATTTTGCAATACGACAACACAGGTTAAGTTAGGGCAGCCCGTTTGTTAAGCAATGCACCAAAATGGAGCGAAAAAACACAGAGGACCCTCTTTTGGCAAGGCAGAGCACCACAACAGACAGCATTAGCGGAGTGGTGCTCAGTGGGGAATAATGCATTGCACTCTACTATACAGAATGTTGGGGTGCCGCTCATAAAGAATAACGCCCCAACATATTGTACAGTAGAATGCAAGCCATGCATGCCCCCCTCCCTCAACACACTGACATGCGTTGAGGAAGCACCCACGTTTTCTACGCCTTGCCACAAGTATAACAATTGACCTAAATGACCCAGAGACTAAAGCCAAACCAGGTCACATTTAGAAGGAAAAATTCCTACCAGAAAGCCAGTGCTTCCCTGGTATTAGTTCTGCCCAATTCACCTCTGAACTACAGAACACCTCCCCGCAATGTTACAGGAATGAGAAGGGGAGTGTTCTGTGGGCACACTCCCTGTCTAAGGGACAATGTCAGCTTGTGATCTGGTTAATAAACAAGCCTGTGATGTGCTGCTGACATTTTGCAGCTGTGGCACCATCCTCCTTAATGCAACAAAAGCACTCCATATTGCTGACTGCTACTCCGTGTGTACCGCGCCTTCTGCATTCCTGACATCCTGTCCCAGGGTGACTACGGATTCAGTAACTTTCCCTTTGCTTGGCCTCTGAAAAATATGCGGCACGTACACTAAAATGCCTGTTGATCCTGCCAGAAATCCAGTGAGCTCCCAACATCCTGTGTTCTCTGCCTCTGCTCCACTGAAGTCCCAACTGATTTATAACAGCCCCATCCAGCTCACTTCTCTGCACTACAAAGTAACCCCAACCCCATGGTATGGAAATGAGGGGTGGGGGAGGTGTTCTGTGGTCCTAACATACTTCCTGTTGTAGGGGGTGGGGATGTAAAGCGTTCCTTTGACTGAAAAGGTGAATTACCATTTTTATGTGGAACTAAACCCTCCCGTCCTTTACAGGCAAGGGAGCTGCAATCTCAGCCTCTGTTTGATCTGCAATCTCAGCCTCTGTTTGATCTGCAGTTCCAGTGCTGCTGCACATGTGATCAGTTATGACACCAGCCATTGGATGGCACAACAGTTTGGATGGAAGCACAAGCAGATCTGATGGTTGTCATGCAAAGCACGCCTTGAATGCAACCATTTTGGGAGACTGTTAAATACAAGTGTCTAGGAGTTCGGCTTTTCAGTGGAAATAAAAACTCTCCTAACTTTCACAACCAGAGTTCTATGTAACCCCAAGGTTCCTCCAGAAGTTGCTTGGGGTTCCATGAGCAAGGAGCGATTTCTGCTTCTCAGGTAACTTACTAGTGATATCAACAATCTTTTTAGCTATCTGTAAAGGGGAATGCTTCCCGCCGACCCCTCGCCAGTGCAAGGGGCCTCCTTCCCGCCGACCCCTCGCCAATGCAACGGGCGTTCTTCCCACCGACCCCTCGCCAATGCAAGGAACGTTCTTCCCACTGATCACCAGTGTATGGAGCGCTCTTCCCACTGACCTGCAATGTATGGAGCGCTCTTCCCACTGACCTGCAATGTATGGCGCGCTCTTCCCACTGATCACCAGTGTATGGAGCGCTCTTCCCACTGATCACCAGTGTATGGAGCGCTCTTCCCACTGATCACCAGTGTATGGAGCGCTCTTCCCACTGATCACCAGTGTATGGAGCGCTCTTCCCACTGACCACCAGTGTATGGAGCGCTCTTCCCACTGATCACCAGTGTATGGAGCGCTCTTCCCACTGATCACCAGTGTATGGAGCGCTCTTCCCACTGATCACCAGTGTATGGAGCGCTCTTCCCACTGATCACCAGTGTATGGAGCGCTCTTCCCACTGACCACCAGTGTATGGAGCGCTCTTCCCACTGACCACCAGTGTATGGAGCGCTCTTCCCACTGATCACCAGTGTATGGAGCGCTCTTCCCACTGACCACCAGTGTATGGAGCGCTCTTCCCACTGATCACCAGTGTATGGAGCGCTCTTCCCACTGATCACCAGTGTATGGAGCGCTCTTCCCACTGATCACCAGTGTATGGAGCGCTCTTCCCACTGACCACCAGTGTATGGAGCGCTCTTCCCACTGACCACCAGTGTATGGAGCGCTCTTCCCACTGACCACCAGTGTATGGAGCGCTCTTCCCACTGACCACCAATGTATGGAGCGCTCTTCCCACTGACCACCAATGTATGGAGCGCTCTTCCCACTGACCACCAGTGTATGGAGCGCTCTTCCCACTGACCACCAATGTATGGAGCGCTCTTCCCACTGACCACCAATGTATGGAGCGCTCTTCCCACTGACCACCAATGTATGGAGCGCTCTTCCCACTGACCACCAATGTATGGAGCGCTCTTCCCACTGACCACCAATGTATGGAGCGCTCTTCCCACTGACCACTGTACTGTAAGCTGGGATATAACAGGTGGCCAGGTTCTCTGAGAACTTAAAGCTGTTTCAAGAGATCCTCCATGTTACAAAAGTTCAGCATCGCAGTTTTAAAGCCAAGAAAGCTGCCGCCCTACCCTGTGTTTGATCTGCAATTGTCATGCTGCTGCACATGCGGCCAGTTATGACACCAGTCATTGGATGGCTCAGCAGTTCAGTTGGAAGCACAAGCAACAGTGAAAGTTATTCATTGTATGCCTTAAACTCAACAGGTAAAGCGAAATCGGTGGGTTTAGTTCCATAATAATTCCCAAGCAATCCTGAGCACTGACAAACATCAGACGCACAAATTAGTGAATTCACACATTTTTAGACCAGAAAAAAAAAAAAAAAGTGAACCAAAAACACAAGCAACATCTAATGTCAGCGGAGAAGCCGCAGTGGCTTTCTAGGATATTTGATTCACATAGTTATCTAAGCAACTCCCCCACTTTAAAATGATTAAAAAAAAATGGCTTGTCCACAATGCACTAGGCCCACCTAATAAATGTGGAGCTATGCCGTGCCGTATACTGAGAGATCCAGCCTACTTCATAAACTGCTGTCACCACAGCCATCACTACACCGAGGCTCTGCCACGCTAGTGTCGCTTTTCCTGCCGCCAGCCAGCCAATCGGGGACCAGGAAATAACTCGCCACTTGCTGTCAGTTTAACCCTCCACGGCCTCTGCAGCCAGTCGGAGCGTGTCACGCTACCACGAGTCACAGCAGCCCGGCAATGTCAAGCGGCGGGGGTCTGCCGTCTCACGTGTACAGTAAAAAGGAGATTTGGCGTTACGGTATAATAACCGAGACCTAAGCGCTCATTAGAATCCATTTCTAAAGCCGATAAATCAGGGCGGCAAGCTGTAAACCACTCCATATTTTCAGCTCAGCCTTGTTGACATTCCTCAAGATGCTATCGGTTGTAAGACGTCCGCCACTTCTACGCCATCAGCGTGTAAGATAATATAATCTCCTCTACATCCACCCCCCCCCCCCACACCCCCTCAATCATTTGGGTCCATAGCAACCCACATTGCCTCTCATTGAAATGCAAGACCTCCGGGTAGAGTACAGTAACACTTTGCTGGCTAAAAAGGGCTCAGCTTACACAAACAAAGGAGCACCACAGCCGCCGGGTCCCCCTTTCCCCTGCCAGTCACGGCACTTGGGGGGGGGGGGGGGAGATATTGTGCGCCTAATGAGAAAGCCAAACAGAACCCACGCTTCGATCCCTTATTAACAAGGCGCTCTTGTGAATTGAGAGTGCACTCCGCCAATAAAAGAGCCATCGGGGTTAAGATCTCTGTCCTTGTTGGAGATTTACTTGCACAGAAAAAAAAGAAAAAAGCATAAATTATTTTTCTGGCAGATTGGACATTTGGTGGAAGGTAAAAACCCTGAAAGGATTATTTACAAGGGGTGCAAGGGTCTCAAAGAGAAAGTTTAGCCTTTTGTTGAGGCGACACAAGTAAGGGGGGGGGGGAAATACAGGAGGAACCTTTAAGATGTCTGGGGATTGACATGGGAGCAGAAGGTGAGGCATCCGCTAAGGTGTTAATGCCGTCTGCTTATTCACAAAAGCAAGCCAGAGGCCAGAGCTGGGGGGTGGTGAATGTCCCTGCCCCAATGTCAGTGCATTGCAGTAAAAGAGGAACTAGACCTCCTCCTCCTCCTCAACCCCCCCACTACTTTGCAAACAATGCCTCAGCTAAATCCATCAGTACACAACAGGTCAGCTCTGCTATCATCTACATGAGGACCATGGAGGGACTGACACACATAACCTGAGCCATTAAATCAGGCTGGGGGGGTGGGGGTGGGGTATTTAAGTAAACCCAACTGCTGGAAAAAGGTGATCCCTTCATGTGGGTGCATGTCAGATCAGTCCCTTATATACAGGGTTTGGTGTATGGATTTCTCTATTACAGAAAGGTGATCTCTACAATGGGGGGGGGGGGGGACAGGTTTGAACAATCCCCATTTTCAAGAAATACAAGAAGACAGCCGATCATTCAAGAAGGTAACCCCTTCATGGAGAGGGTACAATTTCACTCAATTCCTACATTAAACAAATACAAGACAGACAAATCTTCAAGGAGGTGACCCTTTCATGGGGGGAACATAAGATCAGCATCTGCATTTAAAAAAAAAAAAAAAAGGAAATACAAGACAGCCAATCCATGGAGGATGTGATCCATATGATCTGTTTGATCAATCCCCAAGTAAAGAAATACAAGATGATAAAACATTCAAGGAGGTGATGCCTTCATGGGGGCAGAGGGGGAAACATGAAATCACTTCCCATATTGAAGAAATACAAGACAGTCAATCCTTAGAGGGGGGGGCATGTCGGATCAGTTCCTCTATTACAGAAATACAAGACAACAATCCTTCCTACAGGTGATCCCTAGATGGGGAGGGGAGGGGGGGGGGGGGCACGTTAGCGCTACCCCCAAGTTACAGAAATACAAAACGGCCAGACCATAAAACTCTACAAGTCTGTGAGCAGTACAGCCAAGTGTGAGGGGGGGGCCCGGGGACACAAGGGTTAAGTGTGGTTTATAAATAGATACAATGTATGAATAATACAAGACAGGCAATAGAATCCAGAATGAAGGAAAAGGATCTGAAGATCAGGGATAGGATACAAAGTGTGTAAAGGATCCACAGAGAAGGGAAAAGATCAGGAAGATTATGGAAGGATACAAAGTATGCAGATCATCCACAGAGAAGGAGAAAGATCTTGAAGATCAGGAAAGGAGGAATGGATACAAAGTGTCAGAGATAGGATACAAAGATAGTCAGAAACGGGGAAGAAAGAACACAGAATAGAGAGAAAAGGAGAATGATCTGAGGATCCAGACAGAAGAAGAAAAATCCTGAAGATCAAGAAAAGAGGAATGGATACAAAGTGTCAGAAACAGGGGAAGGATACAAAGATACGGGTCTATAGGATCCAGAGAGAAGGAGAATGATCCGAGGATCAGGAAGGGATACGGGTCTATAGGATCCAGAGAGAAGGAGAATGATCCGAGGATCAGGAAGGGATACGGGTCTATAGGATCCAGAGAGGAGAATGATCCGAGGATCAGGGGAAGGATACAAAGTGTCTATAGGATCCAGAGAGAAGGAGAAAGATCCGAGGATCAGGAAGGGATACGAGTCTATAGGATCCTGAGAGGAGAATGATCCGAGGATCAGGGGAAGGATACAAAGTGTCTATAGGATCCAGAGAGGAGAATGATCCGAGGATCAGGGGAAGGATACAAAGTGTCTATAGGATCCAGAGAGAAGGAGAAAGATCCGAGGATCAGGAAGGGATACGGGTCTATAGGATCCAGAGGGAAGATGAAAGATCCTGAAGATCAGGAAAGTAGGAATGGATACAAGGTGTCAGAAACAGGGGAAGGATACAAAGATATGTGTTTATAAGATCCAGAGAGAAGGAGAATGATCCGAGGATCAGGGGAAGGATACAAAGTGTCTATAGGATCCAGAAAGGAGAAAGATCCGAGGATCAGGGGAAGGATACAAAGTGTCTATAGGATCCAGAGAGGAGAAAGATCCGAGGATCAGGGGAAGGATACAAAGTGTCTATAGGATCCAGAAAGGAGAAAGATCCAAGGATCAGGGGAAGGATACAAAGTGTCTATAGGATCCAGAAAGGAGAATGATCCGAGGATCAGGGGAAGGATACAAAGTGTCTATAGGATCCAGAGAGGAGAATGATCCGAGGATCAGGGGAAGGATACAAAGTGTCTATAGGATCCATAGAGAAGGAGAAAGATCCGAGGATCAGGGGAAGGATACAAAGTGTCTATAGGATCCAGAGAGGAGAATGATCCGAGGATCAGGGGAAGGATACAAAGTGTCTATAGGATCCAGAGAGGAGAATGATCCGAGGATCAGGGGAAGGATACAAAGTGTCTATAGGATCCAGAGAGGAGAATGATCCGAGGATCAGGGGAAGGATACAAAGTGTCTGAAATAGGTAAAGGATATGGAGAGTATATAAAATCCAGAGAGAAAGATAAAAATTTAAATTAAAAAAAGAAGTCTCAGATTGTAGGAAGTTTCCAGTCAGCCAGCAGTTTCCAGAATGACAGCAGAACAGACAGTCCCATATTGCAGGCAGCCCCTACACATCAGACACAATTCCTGGTATTTTGGTAAAATGAAGGCAGCGATGAGACAGAGGAGGAGGAGGACCCTGGACCCCCTGATCCTGCTGTGGGCTCCTCCAGCCCTGCCTGATGTTTGTAAACACTTCCCTGCACCCCACACTCAGCTCTCCAGCCTCAGCAGGCATTTCTAGGGACAGCTGAGCCCGGCGGGTCCCTGGAAATCGGGGTGTCGGGATGTTGAAGTCACCTTGGGGGGAGGGGTGTCATGCACGGAATACAGGACAGAAGAAGGGACTCACCCAGCAGCCAGTCTGATCTCCTCTTTATTCCCCTCCTGCACTCTCCGCCATTTTCCTCCTGTTTATTTAAATGGCACACACTCCCCGGGCAGGGAAGAGTTCCGTCCTCCCGCGGGGGAGTCTGGGAGTTGTAGTTGGATGGGAGGAGGGGAGAAGAGAGGAAGAGGAGGGCGGGACTGCAACCTCCAGCATGCACTGCGGCGCCGCCTGCAACAAGAGGGGACAATGAAAAGCACTACTAGTGTGCGGGGGTGAGGGGCAGGAGAGGTGACTGACACGGGATAGTAGACTGCACCCCCCCTCCCTACAATCATAGATATACTGGGGGCACAGGACAGAAAACTGCCCCCCCCCCACCATAGATATACTGGGGGCACAGGACAGAAAACTGACCCCCCCACCATAGATATACTGGGGGCACAGGACAGAAAACTGACCCCCCCACCATAGATATACTGGGGGCACAGGACAGAAAACTGACCCCCCCACCATAGATATACTGGGGGCTCAGGACAGAAAACTGATCCCCCCCACCATAGATATACTGGGGGCCCAGGACAGACAACTGATTCCCCCCCCCACCATAGATATACTGGGGGCACAGGACAGAAAACTGATCCCCCCCACCATAGATATAATGGGGGCACGGGACAGAACTGATTCCCCCCCACCATAGATATACTGGGGGCACAGGACAGAAAACTGATCCCCCCCACCATAGATATACTGGGGGCACAGGACAGACAACTGCCCCCCACCCACGATAGATATACTGGGGGTACAGGACAGACAACTGATCCCCCCCACCATAGATATACTGGGGGCACGGGACAGGCAAATGATCCCCCCCACCATAGATATACTGGGGGCACAGGACAGAAAACTGCCCCCCCACCCACCATAGATATACTGGGGTCACAGGACAGACAACTGATCCCCCCCCACCATAGATATACTGGGGGCACAGGACAGACAACTGAACCCCCCCCCACCATAGATATACTGGGGGCACAGGACAGACAACTGAACCCCCCCCCACCATAGATATACTGGGGGCACAGGACAGACCACTGATCCCCCCCACCATAGATATACTGGGGGCACAGGACAGAAAACCCGACACCCCCCCCCCCCCACCACCACCACCATAGATATACATATACTGGGGGCACAGGCTAGAAGACTGACCCCGACCGCCACCATAGATATACTTGGGACACAGGATAGAAGACTGATCACCCCCCCCACCATAGATATACTGGGGTCACAGGATGGAAGACTGGTCACCCCCCACCATAGATATATTGGGGACACAGGATAGAAGATTGATCACCCCCACCATAGATATACTGGGGGCCCAGGATAGAAGACTGATCACTCCCACCATAGATATACTGGGGACACAGGATAGAAGACTGATCACTCCCACCATAGATATACTGGGGGCCCAGGATAGAAGACTGATCACTCCCACCATAGATATACTGGGGGCCCAGGATAGAAGACTGATCACTCCCACCATAGATATACTGGGGGCCCAGGATAGAAGACTGATCACTCCCACCATAGATATACTGGGGGCCCAGGATAGAAGACTGATCACTCCCACCATAGATATACTGGGGCCCAGGATAGAAGACTGGTCACCCCAACCAACACAATAGATATACTGGGGACACAGAATAGAAGACTGGCCACCCCCCCCCCCCCCCACCATATATATACTGGGGGCACAGGATAAAGACTGGTCACCTCCCACCATAGATATACTGGGGACACAGGATGGAAGACTGAGCCTCTCCATGTCTATGGTGACAGTGGAGGATGATTAACTAAACCCTCAATGGGGACAGAGCCAAGGACGAGGAACTGAACCCTCCATGGGGGACAGAGGAGAGGACGAGGAACTGAACCCTCCATGGGGGACAGAGGAGAGGACGAGGAACTGAACCCTCCATGGGGGACAGAGAAGAGGACGAGGAACTGAACCCTCCATGGGGGACAGAGGAGAGGACGAGGAACTGAACCCTCCATGGGGACAGAGCCGAGGACGAGGAACTGAACCCTCCATGGGGACAGAGGAGAGGACGAGGAACTGAACCCTTCATGGGCACAGAGCAGAGGACGAGGAACTGAACCCTCCATGGGGACAGAGGAGAGGACGAGGAACTGAACCCTCCATGGGGACAGAGGAGAGGACGAGGAACTGAACCCTTCATGGGGACAGAGCAGAGGACAAGGAACTGAACCCTCCAAGGGGGACAGAGGAGAGGACGAGGAACTGAACCCTCCATGGGGGACAGAGGAGAGGACGAGGAACTGAACCCTCCATGGGGGACAGAGGAGAGGACGAGGAACTGAACCCTTCATGGGGACAGAGGAGAGGACGAGGAACTGAGCCCCCCATGGGGGACAGAGGAGAGGACGAGGAACTGAACCCTCCATGGGGGACAGAGGAGAGGACGAGGAACTGAACCCTTCATGGGGACAGAGCAGAGGACGAGGAACTGAATCCTCCATGGGGACAGAGCCGAGGAACTGAGCCCTCCATGGGGACAGAGCCGAGGAACTGAGCCCTCCATGGGGACAGAGCCGAGGAACTGAGCCCTCCATGGGGACAGAGCCGAGGAACTGAGCCCTCCATGGGGACAGAGCCGAGGAACTGAGCCCTCCATGGGGACAGAGCCGAGGAACTGAGCCCTCCATGGGGACAGAGCCGAGGAACTGAGCCCTCCATGGGGACAGAGCCGAGGAACTGAGCCCTCCATGGGGACAGAGCAGATGACGAGGAACTGAGCCCCCCATGGGGACAGAGCCGAGGACGAGGAACTGAGCCCTCCATGGGGACAGAGCCGAGGACAAGGAACTGAACCCCCCATGGGGACAGAGCCGAGGACGAGGAAGTGAACCCTCCATGGGGACACAGCCGAGGACGAGGAACTGAACCCTCCATGGGGACAGAGGAGAGGATGATGAACTGTACCCTCCATGGGGACAGAGCTGAGGACGAGGAACTGAACCCTCCAAGGGGACAGAGCAGAGGACTAGGAAGTGAACCCTCCATGGGGACAGAGCAGAAGGTAAGGGACTGAACCGTACATGGGGGTCAGAGCAGATGATGAACTGAAGCCTTCATGGGAACAGACCAGAGAATGAGGAGCTGAACCCTCCATGGGGACAGAGCAGAGGTTGAAGAACTGTACCATCCATGGGGACAAAGCCGAGGATGAAGAACTGAAGCCTCCATGGGGACAGAGGATGAGGAACTGAAGCCTCCATGAGGACAGTGGATGAGGGACTGAACCCTCTATGGAGAAAGAGCCGAAGATGAAGAACTGAACCCTCCATGGGGAAAGAGCTGAGGACGAGGAACTGTACCCTCCATGGGGGACAGAGACGAGGAACTGAACCCTCCATGGGGACAGAGCCGAAGACGAGGAGCTGAACCCTCCATGGGGACAGAGCCGAAGACGAGGAACTGAACCCTCCATGGGGACAGAGCCGAAGACGAGGAACTGAACCCTCCATGGGGACAGAGCCGAAGACGAGGAACTGAACCCTCCATGGGGACAGAGGAGAGGATGAGGAACTGAACCCTCCATGGGGATAGAGCAGAGGATGAGGAACTGAAGCCTCCATGGGGACAGAGGATGAGGAACTGAAGCCTCCATGGGGACAGAGGATGAGGAACTGAAGCCTCCATGGGGACAGAGGATGAGGAACTGAACCCTCCATGAGGACAGTGGATGAGGGACTGAACCCTCCATGGAGAAAGAGCCGAGGACGAAGAACTGAACACTCCATGGGGACAGAGCTGAGGACGAGGAACTGAACACTCCATGGGGACAGAGCAGGGCATGAGGAACTGTACCCTCCATGGGGTCAGAGCAGGGCATGAGGAACTGAAGCCTCCATGGGGACAGAGGAGAGGACGAGGAACTGAAGCCTCCATGGGGACAGAGGAGAGGACGAGGAACTGAAGCCTCCATGGGGACAGAGGAGAGGACGAGGAACTGAAGCCTCCATGGGGACAGAGGAGAGGACGAGGAACTGAAGCCTCCATGGGGACAGAGGAGAGGACGAGGAACTGAAGCCTCCATGGGGACAGAGGAGAGGACGAGGAACTGAAGCCTCCATGGGGACAGAGGAGAGGACGAGGAACTGAAGCCTCCATGGGGACAGAGGAGAGGACGAGGAACTGAAGCCTCCATGGGGACAGAGGAGAGGACGAGGAACTGAAGCCTCCATGGGGACAGAGGAGAGGACGAGGAACTGAAGCCTCCATGGGGACAGAGGACGAGGAACTGAAGCCTCCATGGGGACAGAGGAGAGGACGAGGAACTGAAGCCTCCATGGGGACAGAGGAGAGGACGAGGAACTGAAGCCTCCATGGGGACAGAGGAGAGTACGAGGAACTGAAGCCTCCATGGGGACAGAGGAGAGGAGGAGGAACTGAAGCCTCCATGGGGACAGAGGAGAGGAGGAGGAACTGAAGCCTCCATGGGGACAGAGGAGAGGAGGAGGAACTGAAGCCTCCATGGGGTCAGAGGAGAGGACGAGGAACTGAAGCCTCCATGGGGACAGAGCAGGGCATGAGGAATTGAAGCCTCCATGGGGACAGAGCAGGGCATGAGGAGTAGTGTAGTAGCTTCATTTTGATCTTTCCAGAACAATATAGGAATGGAGAGGATTCTACTTTCACCTTCACAAATCTGTACCTGATGAGAGGACTGTATCAGGATCCTCTGACTTCGCAGTCTGGCATAGTCCATCTCAATATCTTCAGAAGAGAATCCAGAGGATGAGGATCCTGTATAGCTGACCTGAAGCTGATTTATGATTTTACTTGACAAGGCAGGAGTTTCCCTTTAATGCTAGAATTGTCACCCTCGGCGTTCATAGCATTCAGCAAGACAGGCGTCATTGTGAGGAGCTACCCAATAAATGAATGACAGGTGATAAATGCTCATGACCTCACTTCCTGTACAGGAACGAGCTGAACATGTTCTGCTACTTAATAAACTGATCTGGCTCAGGTCGCTTTTGTTTTCTCTGTAGCTTCCAACTCCAGGCAGACTAGATCAATGACAAGTGCACTCCAAGTTCATTTATCCCTCTGTCCTATCCTAACCCACCCTCACCCTATCCTAAACTAATCCACCCCCTCCACAGATGCACACATAGCACAATCCAATGGCTGTAATTTTGCTGTTTGTTTACATCCAGTCCCCCCAAGTCTTCTCTGTCCTGGCCGTACCTGTGCATATGTCCATAGACCTATATAGGACTGTGTCCCACAGCCGAAGACAATCAGAAATGGTTCCATAGAAGTCTATGGGGCTGTAATGGATGCAAGAACAGTGAAAATGCACCGCTGAATGTAAACAACATAATCACAGATGTCAGATGGAGGGAAGTGTGCTCTGGAGGGGGAGGGGAGTTAGGTTAGGTCAGAGTTTCTCAACCAGCATGCCAAGGCATGAGGCTGGGGTGGACAGGCTCGACAGCACAGAGAAAAATTGCACTGCTGAATGTAAACAAACAGTTGAATCAAAGCCTCAGGTGGAGGCAAGTATGGTTTTCTGGAAGGGTAGAGGGGATAGGTTAGGTCAGAGTTTTCCAATCAGCATTCCCGGGGCATGTGGCTGTAATGGACAGGCACTGTAGAGCAGCAAAGATGTACACTGCTGAATGTAAACAAAGAGTGGAATCACAGCCTCAGATGGAAGTAAGTATGGTTTTCTGGAGGTGAAGGGGGAATAGGTTAGGTCAGAGTTTCTCAACCACAATGTCAGAGCATGAGGCTGTACTGGACAGGCACTCCAGAACATAGAACATTGGCACCGTTTAATGTAAACAAACAGTGGAATTACAGCCGCAGGTGGAGGCAAGTATGTTTTATTGGAGGGGATAGGTTAGGTCAGAATTTCTCAATCAGCATGCCCAGGGCATGCGGCTGTAATGGACAGGCATGCCAGAACAGCAAAGTTGTACACTGCTAAATGTAAACAAACAGTGGACTCACAGCCTCTGATGGAGGTAAGTATGGTTTTCTGGAGGGGGGGGGGTGGTAGGTTAGGTCACAGTTTCTCAACTAGCATGCCGGGGGAATCGGGGTGCTGTGAGCATCCTAACAGCCAATGATGCCCTAGGGCAGGGGTGGGCAACTGAGGCCCTCCAGCTGTTGATGAACTACAAGTCCCATCATGCCTCTGCCTTTGGGAGTCATGCTTGTAACTGTCAGTTTTGCAATGCTTTATGGGACTTGTAGTTCTACAACAGCTGGAGGGCCGCAGTTTCCCACCCCTGCCCTAGGGCAAGGATGCATGGTGTATATTTCTATAACACATGACTCTGAACCAGGGCAGGGGCCATGCAGCCCAGCATTCAGAAGTCAAAAGCTGGCCTGCACCAGGCCTTCTCCAAACTTCCTCCACCTCCTACCATCTGCGGCACTGCTAGAGCCAAAAGGTAGGTCTCTGATGTGATGAGGGGACACAGGAAGTGGTGAGAAATCTCTCCAAATGGGACAGAAAAAGCAGCCAAAACACTCTAAAGAGGGGAGAAGGTGAACTCACCAATTGTTTATTGTTCCTGTATGAAAACAGAGTCACAGACGTCAGCAAGAACCCAACAAAGGTTCTAACCCATCACAATGCTATCCAAAACTACAAATAAATTCCGGTTGGGGTCACATTGCATTATTTGCGGCGTTCTCCTGTCTTTTGCAGCCGATTCCAGACTTTGCCTCGTACACAAGTAGTTCCAAATACAACAATATGATCCCGGAAGATTTGTGCGGCAAATGCTTCAATTCCTCAGGAAGACGCTGAAATATTCATGACTGCAGCAGGTGGTTTCCTAAACTGTCATTGTAGTGTGTGAACTGCTGATCAACATCTCCAGGGGGATTCAATTTATAACGCCAACAAGAGGCAAGTAAAACCACGCACAGCGCTCGCCAGGGGGGCAGGTTTAGTTTTAGGTGGAGTTCAGCTTTAGGAATACTGCGGCCCAGGGGCCAGATGTGGCCCTTTGCTTGCTTTTACTTGGTCCTTGTGGTATTAATCCCCTCACTGTCAGCAACAGTGCAGCATAGATCCTGCCACTGACACCAACAATGGGACACTAGTCATAGCTCTGACACCAATGATGAGGCACTAGTCCTCTCACTGACACCAATGATGGGGCACTATTCCTCTCACTGGCACCAATGATGGGGCAATAGTCCTCTCACTGACACCAATGATGGAGCAATAGTCCTCTCACTGACACCAATGATGGAGCAATAGTCCTCTCACTGACACCAATGATGGAACAATAGTCCTCTCACTGACACCAATGATGGAGCAATAGTCCTCTCACTGACACCAACAGTGGGACACCAAGGCTCCTATAGATGCCAGTGATAGGGCACTATTCCTCCCAATGATACCAATGATGGGGCACTATTCCTCCCACTGATACCAATGATGGGGCACTATTCCTCCCACTGACACCAAGGATGGGGCACTATTCCTCCCACTGACACCAATGATGGGGCACTATTCCTCCCACTGACACCAATGATGGGGCACTATTCCTCCCACTGACACCAATGATGGGGCACTATTCCTCCCACTGACACCAGTGATGGAGCACTATTCCTCCCAATGATACCAACAATGGGGCACTATTCCTCCCACTGACACCAATGATGGGGCACTATTCCTACCACTGACACCAATGATGGGGCACTATTCCTCCCACTGACACCAATGATGGGGCACTATTCCTCCCACTGATACCAATGATGGGGCACTATTCCTCCCACTGATACCAATGATGGGGCACTATTCCTCCCACTGACACCAACGATGGGGCACTAT
This sequence comes from Staurois parvus, assembly GCF_062004578.1. Taxonomy (NCBI): domain Eukaryota; kingdom Metazoa; phylum Chordata; class Amphibia; order Anura; family Ranidae; genus Staurois; species Staurois parvus. The sequence goes on along the minus strand of NW_028318495.1, from coordinate 582,738 downwards.
TCCTCCCACTGACACCAATGATGGGGCACTATTCCTCCCACTGATACCAATGATGGGGCACTATTCCTCCCACTGACACCAACGATGGGGCACTATTCCTCCCAATGATACCAACAATGGGGCACTATTCCTCCCACTGACACCAATGATGGGGCACTATTCCTCCCACTGACACCAATGATGGGGCACTATTCCTCCCACTGACACCAATGACGGGACACTATTCCTCCCAATGATACCAATGATGGGGCGCTATTCCTCCCACTGACACCAATGACGGGACGCTATTCCTCCCACTGACACCAATGATGGGGCACTATTCCTCCCACTGACACCAATGATGGGGCACTATTCCTCCCAGTGACACCAATGATGGGGCACTATTCCTCCCAGTGACACCAATGACGGGGCACATTCCTGCCCTTGTCAGGACATGTTCTACTGCCACCGGTCACAGTTAAACTAAAGTTTGAAGAACAGTAACCTGGCCCTTAGTTTATAAAGTTTGGGGACCCCTGTTTTAGAGGATTCTAGAATCATAGTGAGAGGAAGAACAGGGCATGCAAAAGGTTCCCATTACTGTAGTGGGGCACCAGCAGAAGGATTGCACCATGCAAAGGGTCCCAGTACTGCTGTGGGGCACCAGGAGAAGGAGGATTGCACCATGCAAAGGGTCCCAGTACTGCTGTGGGGCACCAGGAGGAGGATAGGACCATACAAAGGGTCCCAGTACTGCTGTGGGGCACCAGGAGGAGGATAGGACCATACTAAGGGTTCCCAGTACTGCTGTGGGGCACCAGGAGGAGGATAGGACCATACTAAGGGTTCCCAGTACTGTGGTGGGGCATCAGGAGAAGGAGGATTGGACCATGAAAGCGGTTCCCAGTACTGCTGTGGGGCGTCAGGAGAAGGAGGATTAGACCAATCAGAGGGTTCCCAGTACTACAGTGGGGCTGTAGTTCTATTTCTCATGTACCTGGTTCACAATCTGCATTTCAGATGTAACTACAAACAGCCGAATCCTCCACACCCATTATACGGCTCATTTGCAGATTCACCAGCAGCCAAACCTTCCCCGAAATTCTGCCTCATAAGTAATCATAACTGGCGGTATAATAGTGAACACATTTTTGGACAGGCTACAGAAGGTCCATGGGTCTATTTATAGAGACGGGTTTTAATTGGTGGAAATGAAGCGAGGAGCTCGGCCCTAAAATCAGGACTGATCTACTGAAAGTCTTTAATTTGATTTACAGTGAAAAGAGAACATGTTAGGGGGGCAATTTACTAAACGGAGTGACTTTCCTAAGTCACTTCTGACAAGTTTTTCTGACACCAAGAGATAAATGGCGATGGGGAGGGAGCTCCGGCACACAGCCTGTGATTGACAGGCTCGGCGGGGGGGGGGGTTGTGTGTGTTATGTGTGTGTGTCCATGTCCATTCCTCCACTCCAATCAGCTCTCACTGAGCTCTGCTGTACTCAGAGTGTAACTTCAGCTCCTCACCCGTTGCTTTCTAAAGGCTTAGACAAGCTGTACAAATTCTGGACTTTTGATGAATATAGAGAACACTACAGATAAACAAGTACAACTTATGGAGGAGGATTGGTTTCATCTCTGTGAGTCCACTCACTTCACTGGGGATATGGACGGGTTTACAATCACTTTAAAATGGTTGTAAAGGTTCAAGGTTCCTACCTTCATACATTCTATACATGAAGGTAAAAAAGTCCCCCCCCCCCCCCCCCCATATTACCTGAGCCCCATCCCGACCCAGCGATGTGCACGAAAGCAGCAACTCTCCTGGGTCTCTCCCTGCTCATTGGCCGAGACAGCAGGGGTAGCAATTGGCTCCCGATGCTGTCAATTACAGCCAGTGAGCCAATAATGAGAGAGAATGGGAGGGGCACACACACAGAGCCACGACTCAGGAGTGAGCTTGCTATGGGGGCACTTGGCAGGAGGGAGGGGCCAGGAGCGCCTGCAGGTAAGCCAAGAAGAGGAGGAGTGGGGATACTCTGTGCACAACCATTACACAGAGCAGGCAAGTATAACATGTTTGTTATAAAAAAAAAATAATTAAAAAAAAAAAAACCAAGCCTTTAACCCCTCGCCCTCCAGAGTATTCCCCCCCCCCCCCCAACCAGGCCATTTTTTGCAATACGGTGCTGCGTTAACTTTAACAATTGCACAGTCATGCAACACTGCACCCAAATGAAATTTACGTCCTTTTTTCCCACAAATGGAGCTTTCTTTCGGTGGTATTTGATCACCTCTGTATTTTTTATTTTTTTGCTATAAACAATTTTGATAAAAAAAACAATATTTTTGACCTTTTGCTATAAAATATGTCCAGTATAAATATTTTAAAAATCCAATTTCGTCATTTAGGCAAAAAATGTATTCTGCTCCGTGTCTTTGCTAAAAAAAATCCCAATACGTGTAAATTAATTGGTTTCCGTGAAAGTTATCGCGTCTACAAATGGCGGTATATATAATGGGCTTTTTTTTTTTTTTTTACTAGTAATGGCGGCGATCAGCGACTTATAGCAGGACTGCGGCGGGCATTCTGACACTGTGGGGGGGGGGGGGGCTGACTTGGTGTCACTGACATCCCCAGTGACACCAATTCAGTGATCAGTGCTAATAAAAAGCACGGACACTGCACTAATGGCACTGGGCAGGAAGGGGTTAGCATCTGGGGCGATCAAAGGGTTAACTGTGTGCTGTTTTATTGTGTGTGCTGTGCGTGTGCGCTTTACACTGTAAGCACACTGCTATGCAGAGCCATACAAAGCAGTGTGCAGGAGCTGACAGGGGAGAGAACTGTATTGTTTACATACAGTTCTCTCCCTCCGTCAGTAATGCTCCATGACCACTGGGTGCCGGTGACTAATCACCGTCCGGGACCCGGTGACTAATCACCGTCCGGGACCCGGTGACTGACAACCGAGGCCGCGAATAGTGCACAGGTAGGGCTTGCATGCGCCCCCAACCCGGAAATGCAAAATCACGTATACTGTATCTAGTTGTGTTCAAAATAATATCAGTGTGTTGAATAAAGTGACTAAAGCTGCAAATCCTTCTAATAGCTTTTATTTCCATCCACACAAATGCATTGGGAACACGACACATTCTATTCCAAATCACAACATGAAGAAAAATATATCAAATTTGTGTTGTTCCTCTAAAAAAAATGGAAGAAAAGTGAATATTAGACGTTCAAAAAAAATGGCCGTGTTTGTATTCTTCTTTACAAACTCCAACATTCACTATATAAACTGAGAAATGTTTGAAGATTTTGCTTTCCTTTGAATGACTTCATGAATATTTGGTTGTAGTCGCACTGTTTCTGAGAACTGCTGTACATCTGTGTTGCATGGAGTCCCCCAACTTCTGGCCCCTGTGATCAGGTATTCCAGCCCAGGATGATTGGACCACATTCCACAGTTCTTCTCTATTTCTTGGTTTGGCCTCAGAAACGGCATTTTTGATGTCACCCCACAAGTTTTCTATTGGATGAAGATCCGGGGATTGGGCTGGCCACTCCATAACGTCCATCTTGTTGGTCTGGAACCAAGATGTTGCCCGTTTACTGGTGTGTTTGGGGTCGTTGTCTTGTTGGAACACCCATTTCAAGGGCATTTCCTCTTCAGCATAAGGCAGCATGACCTCTTCAAGTATTCTGATGGATTCAAACTGATCCATGATCCCTGGTATGCGATAAATAGGCCCAACACCATAGTATGAGAAACATCCCCATATCATGATGCTTGCACCACCATGCTTCACGGTCTTCACAGTGTACTGTGGCTTGAATTCAGTGTTTGGGGGTCGTCTGACAAACTGTCTCCGCCCACTAGACCCAAAAAGAACAATCTTACTTTCACAAAATGTTGGGCCATTTCTCTTTAGGCCAGTCAATGTGCTCTTTGGCAGATTGTAACCTCTTCAGCACACGTCTTTTTCCCAACAGTGGGACTTTGCGGGGACTTCTTGCAGATAGCTTGGCTTCACATCGGCGTCTTCTAATTGTAACAGTCCTCACAGGGAACGTCACACCTTCTCTCATCTTCCTGGAGCTGATTGTTGGCTGAGTCCTCACAGGGAACGTCACACCTTCTTTCATCTTCCTGGAGCTGATTGTTGGCTGAGTCCGCCCCATTTTGGCTATTCTTCTATCCATTCCAATGGTAGTTTTTCGCTTTCTTCCTCGTCTTTCAGGTTTTGGTTGCCATTTTAAAGCATTTGCCATCATTTTAGCTGAGCAGCCGATCATTTTCTGCACTTCTTTATATGTTTTCCCCTCTCCAATCAACTTTTTAATCAAGGTACGCTGTTCTTCTGAACAATGTCTGGAACGACCCATTTTCCTCAGAATTTCAGAGAGAAATGCACTGTAACCAGCATGTCCAACATTTGCTGCCTTCCTTCCTTAAATAAGGGCAATAATTGCCACCTGTTTTTCAAAGAATGAATGACCTCACTAATAGAACTCCACACGGCTATTATTTTGAACACGCCCCTTTCAATGAGTGATTCAATGACACAGAATCAGCAGCATGCATGTCATGACTGTCGGGTCTGTTGGATTTCTATGACTCCACTACACCTGCTAGGAAATTATTTGCCATATAGAAATATCATTTCCACCAAAAACAGAGATTGATCCGGTTAGTGATGTCCGACTGCTAGTATTTTCAACACAACTGTATATATATGTGATTTTGCGCACCCCTGCCACCCTGTAGTATATCTGCTCTAGGGCAGCAAAAAGCGGTTAATATCACTTTAACCCTTCACTGCCAGGTCTGTATGTCATACAGACTTGAGAATGGGGAGGGGGTTACACACAATCCAATGGCTGCAGCCACCAGGACTGTGTGTAAAACTGACAAGCAGACTCCTGATTGCTTCCACACACCCGCGGTAGCGGTGCCCCCTCCATGTATTCTGGGCTCCATTTACCCATCTGCGGGCCCGGGAGCAACATGGCAGGTGCCAGCAAGAGGAGAGAGGATGTGTGCCGGCTCTCCTCCCTACGCCCACCATGTCGCCCCTGGGCCCTAAGATGGGCAAAGTGGTGCCCGGAATACATGACGGCTGCGCTGCCACCCTATCGCTTCCACACACCCCCCCCCCCCCCAGGTGTCCACTCTCCTCCCCTTCTTGCTGTGACTCAGAAAGCGATGTGTATGACATCACTTCCATGTCACCCTGTCACTTTCCCTGGCTACCATAGCCGGGAAAAAATGTATTGCATTCAGTGGAGCCCAGAGAAGCATATCTCTGTAAAGAGAACCTGTCACCAAAAACAAAATGTGATGAATTAAAAATATTAAGCAAAAAAAACATTTTTTTTTTTTAATTGCACATCCCCTCCCCCTAAAAATGTTGAAGCCCCCTCCCCCACATATGAACATAAACGCATGCATTGAAGGTGCCTACGTGTGAAAACGATTGTGCTACACATGTTACATATGGCTGCGTATGCCGGAGTGAGAACAATAATTGTAGGTCTGATGACCTGTAGGAGGCGTTTGAAGCGTCACCTATAGAAATTAAAGGGTAGTTTGTTGCCATTTTACGGACACACACAAATTTAAGGTTTGACATGTTGGGTATCTATTTACTCAGCTCAACCTCGTCTTTTATATTTTACCAAATATTGTGTAAGCTATTGCATTTGTTTGCCCTAAAATTCACTATCATATGTGTTTTTTTTTTAAATTTTGCCTTTCCAAAACCTTTGTGGTAATATCGTGTAACGCAACAACTACCACTATTTATTCCCTTGGGTGTCTGCTTTTAGAAAATATATCATGGCTGGGGGGGGGGGGGTTAGGTAATGTTCAGGCCTAAATAATTTAGCAAAATGACCCTGGCAGCGAAAGGGTTAAACTTCATTCAAACAGCTAAATGCACAGATGAAATTCATATACTGGAGCCATTTTAGCTGACAAAGGATTTTTATTTCTGTCCATCCAGTCCTGAGATTGACACAGCTGCACAACACAGTCTCATCTGGCATGGCAGGAGACCTCATTTTTCTCTGCTGCAACTTAGTAATATGTACAGGTCTTGTCCCTCCCCTTGCTTGTGATTGGACAAGCTAAGGAGAAGCAGCAAACTGATGAGCTCATCACTCTGCCACTCTGCCCTCTCCTCCAATGAGCATGGGCCATCAAACTGAATGGCTCCCTGCATTACTTTTCCCTCTCCCAGGTGGCAGGTAACCTGGCCGGATCTCCAAATAAATACAAAGGGCACATGCAAACACAGGACCCTTGCGCTGCATGATGGGAGATGAAGCTGTGTATACTTTAGACTGTACGCTCCTCGGGGGCGGGGACTGATGTGAACGTACAATAGATGTATGTAAAGTGCTGCGTAAATTTACGCAGCGCCATATAAGTACCTGAAATAAATAAATAAATATTGTAGCTGTCCTGCTGTGTTTGTCCGATGAGTGGACATGGACACCGTATGCTGCATTGGTGCAGATTATGGAATGAGAAGGAAGCCAGCGGCGGCAGAGCGATGGTGGGGAAGTAAAAGCTGCACAGGATATGCTGACCATAATAATGACATTTGTTTTCACAATCCATTCTGAGGAAGTCAGTGTACACGTCGTTGCTGCGGAACAACAAGACGCCGTTGTGTACTGGAAGTACGCCGTTCCTACACCTCTGTCTAGGAGTTACATATAAAAAGGGTCTTATGGAAATACGCCATCATGGTTTCCACGCTGCCTTCATCATGAAGGGACACCCCCCCCCCCCCCCCCGCACTGACACCCCCCCCCCCCCGCACTGTCCCTCCTTTCGATGTATAGTCCTCAACAAAAGAATATAGGAATACAAACAGTCGGGGGAATTCAATAAAACATCAACAACAGTTTTCTGAAGCTGCTGCCCTTTAAGATGGGCTAAAAAAAATTCCCCACCTCACTCTCCAGGAACTTCACCGTCACGTACAGCGGATTCAGGTACTTTTCCCAAAGTGCCGCTAATGATGCACCAAATTCAAAAAGAATGACCTCCTGGGTGCGGACAATGAAACGGGAGGTAATGAAGGACCTATTTATGACACTCTTTCTTTACCAGTAAAAAAAAAGTAAAAACTATTTTTTGCTAGAAAATGACTTAGAACCCCCAAACATTATATAATAAACACAAACACACCATATCGCCAAAAGTATGTGCGCTGCGTTAGGGGCCTTAGAATGTACGCTTCCTGAGGGCACAAAATGTACAGTACATTGCCCAAAGTATTGGCCCCGCCCTCCACATCATGTGATTCAGGTGTTCCAATCCCCTCCACATCATGTGATTCAGGTGTTCCAATCCCCTCCACATCATGTGATTCAGGTGTTCCAATCCCCTCCACATCATGTGATTCAGGTGTTACCATTCCCTCCATATCATGTGATTCAGGTGTTCCAATCCCCTCCATATCATGTGATTCAGGTGTTCCAATCCCCTCCATATCATGTGATTCAGGTGTTCCAATCCCCTCCATATCATGTGATTCAGGTGTTCCAATCCCCTCCATATCATGTGATTCAGGTGTTCCAATCCCCTCCATATCATGTGATTCAGGTGCTCCAATCCCCTCCATATCATGTGATTCAGGTGTTCCAATCCCCTCCAATCATGTGATTCAGGTGTTCCAGTCCCCTCCATATCATGTGATTCAGGTGTTCCAATCCCCACCATGGCCACAGGTGTATACAATCAAGCCCCTAGACATGCAGACGGCTTCTACAAACATTGGTGAAAGAATGGGTCGCTCTCAGGAGCTCAGCGACTCCAAGCGTGGTCCCGTGATAGGTGGCCACCTGGGCAATAAGTCCATCCGTGACATTTCCTGGCTACTAAATATTCCACGCTCAACCGTTAGTGGGATTATAACAAAGTGGAAGCCACTGGGAACAACAGCAACTCAGCCACCAAGTGGTAGGCCACGTCACATGACAGGGTGGGGTCAGCGCATGCTGAAGCGCACAGTGCGCAGAAGTCACCAACTGTCTGCAGAGTCAATAGCTAAAGACCTCCAAACTTGGTGTGGCCTTCAGATGAGCCCAACAACAGTGCATAGAGAGCTTCATGGAATGGGTTTCCATGGCCGAGCAGCTGCATCCAAGCCTTCCATCACCAAGTGCAATGCAAAGCGTCGAATGCCGTGGTGTAAAGCACGCCGCCACTGGACTCTAGAGCAGTGGAGACGTGTTCTCTGGAGTGACCAATCATGCTTCTCTGTCTGGCAATCCGATGGATGTGTCTGGGTTTGGCGGTTGCCAGGAGAATGGTACTTACCTGACTGCATTGTGCCAAGTGTAAAGTTTGGTGGAGGGGGGATTATGGTGGGGGTTGTTTTTCAGGGGTTGGGCTTGGCCCCCTAGTTCCAGTAAAGGGAACTCTTAAAGTGACATTTTGGACAATTTCATGCTCCCACCTTTGTGGGAAGAGTTTGGGGATGGCCCCTTCCTGTTCCAACATGACTGCCCACCAGTGCACAAAGCAAGGTCCATAAAGACATGGAGGAGCCAGTTTGGGGTGGAGGAACTTGACTGTCCTGCACAGAGTCCTGACCTCAACCCCATAGAACAGCTTTGGGATGAATTAGAGCGGAGACTGCAAGCCAGGCCTCCTCCCCCGACATCAGTGCCTGACCTGACAAATGTGCTTCTGGAAGAATGGTCCAACCTTCCCATAGACACCCTCCTAAACCTTGTGGACGGCCTTCCCAGAAGAGTTGAAGCTGTTATAGCTGCAGAGGGCGGGGCCAACTCAATATTGAACCCTACGGACTGAGACTGGGGGGGCTATTACAGGTCATGAGTTTGGAAAGGGCGGGGCCAACTCAATATTGAACCCTACGGACGAAGACTGGGGGGCATTAAAGGTCATGTGTGTGGAAAGGGCCATTGATGGTGTCACCGGGAGGAATAGCGCCCCATCATTGGTGTCAGTGGGAGGAATAGCGCCCCATCATTGGTATCAGTGGGAGGAATAGTGCCCCATCATTGGTGTCAGTAGGAGGAATAGCGCCCCATCATTGGTATCAGTGGGAGGAATAGTGCCCCATCATTGGTGTCAGTGGGAGGAATAGCGCCCCATCATTGGTGTCAGTGGGAGGAATAGCGCCCCATCATTGGTGTCAGTGGGAGGAATAGCGCCCCATCATTGGTGTCAGTGGGAGGAATAGCGCCCCATCATTGGTGTCAGTGGGAGGAATAGCGTCCCATCATTGGTATCAGTGGGAGGAATAGCGCCCCATCATTGGTGTCAGTGGGAGGAATAGTGCCCCATTGATGGTGTCAGCAGGGGGAATAGTGGCCCATCATTGGTGTCAGTGGAAGGAACTGTGCCCCATCATTGGTGTCAGTGGGAGGAACAGTGCCCCATCATTGGTGTCAGTGGGAGGAATAGTGCCCCATCATTGGTGTCAGTGGGAGGAACTGTGCCCCATCATTGGTGTCAGTGGAAGGAATTGTGCCCCATCATTGGTGTCAGTGGGAGGAATAGTGCCCCATGATTGGTGTCAGAGGGAGGAATAGTGCCCCATCATTGGTATCAGTGGGAGGAATTGCGCCTCATCATTGGTGTCAGTGGGAGGAATAGTGCCCCATCATTGGTGTCAGTGGGAGGAATAGTGCCCCATCATTGGTGTCAGTGGGAGGAATAGTGCCCCATCACTGGTGTCAGTGGGAGGAATAGTGCCCCATCATTGGCGTCAGTGGGAGGAATAGTGCCCCATCACTGGTGTCAGTGGGAGGAATAGTGCCCCATCATTGGTGTCAGTGGGAGGAATAGTGCCCCATCACTGGTGTCAGTGGGAGGAATAGTGCCCCAGGGGCCAGGCAGAGACAAGAAGGGCCCACATGTAAGTCCCGGTCTGCAGTTTGGAGTGGCCTAGACCTCTCACCATCCCAGCTGGATCTGTGCTGATCTCTCCTATTCTTCAAGCTAATATTTAGCTAAAATTAAAGATTGGCCGTGTGCGCCGCGCCGCGCTCAGATCAAAGGGACGCTGCACACAGATGACATGAAAGAGAAGGAATTGTTGAGACAAAACGGCTGAAGTGACGTCATGACGGAGCAGAGGAGAGGAGAGGAGAGGAGAGGAGAGGAGAGGAGAGGAGAGGAGAGGCACAAACAGCCTTTGTGTTCCTGCAACAGAAACAGGACATTGTATAACAGCAGTGCTGCCGGTATGACTGGTGTGATGCTGCCACCTGCTGCTCACAATCAGGTAACACTACCAGGGTCACAGCAAGCAGGTTCACATTGAAGGGTCCATTCACACTTGTGCCACTTCAACATCCTGCCATTCTCACTGCGACTTGATGCGATTTTGTAGGAGTGCAACTTTGGTGTGGCTTTGACTCAAGGATGATTGTTTGTATGATGTATAATATTCAAGTGTGACTTTCATGCAACTTTGGGGGGTTTACATTGAAGTCTATAGGCCCTCGAGCAGGGGCGGACTGAAAACTCATGGGGCCCCCGGGCAATAGGGGATCATGGGGCCCCTGTATCCTTGCCCCTGGTACCTTTTTCATAGGCTTTTCTGAGTTTGGGCATCTCATGGGGCCCCCTACTGACCCTGGGCCCTCGGGCAGTGCCCGTGTTTCCAAATGGTCAGTCCGCCCCTGCCCTCGAGTCGCATGAAAGTCGGACCTGAATATTATACATGAGACTTTGGGGGGGTTTACATTGAAGTCTATAGGCCCTCAAGTCGCATGAAAGTCGGACCTGAATATTATACATGCGACTTTGGGGGGGTTTACATTGCAGTCGATAGGCACTCGAGTCGCATGAAAGTCGGACTAAAGTAGTGCAGGAACTACTTTCAAGTCGCTGCGACTCGAAGTCACACAGATATGAGTGGAACTCATTGGGAAACACGGGATGCAACTTATCATGCGACTTTGGACCCCAAATGACATGACAAGTCACACAAGTGTGAATGGGCTCTGAAAGGCAACACTTTTTTTTTGTTTTTTGTAACATTTTTGAATAGAATGGAGAATGATTAGAACCCCTGTCATCTGTGTCCTCATTGGGGAGATTTTCCTTCACTTCCTGTTCTATCGTCCAAGTGAGAGGAAATCCCTCCAAAAGTGAAGGCCATCCCTAGTTGTCACCAGAACTAGTTGGGAGATTTCCCCTCTATTCCTGTTCTGGGGACAACCCAACATTTCTTTTGTTTTGGGGTTTTTCGGTTATCAAAAGTGAAAGTAAAAGACAATCCCAAATTTTTGGCTGCCCACAGAACAGGAATGGAGGGGGAACCTTCCAATGGGGACACTAGTTATGGGAGGATTCCCTCACTTCAGAGGGCTTTCCTCTCACTTCCTGTATTGGCGATGGGACAGGAAGTGAAGGGAAATCTCCCCAATGGGGACACAGATGGCAAAAAAAAAAAAAAAAATGCGGTGCGATTCCTGTGCGAATGACGTGACGTTTCCTGAACCGCATAGCGTGAACCGCTAAGATTATTCATTTACAACAAATTAACCCCTCCCCCTCCTGAGGATTTACCCCCCTTCCTGGCCACGCCTCTTTTTGCTACTCGGCGCTGCACTAATTCAACTGATAATTGCGCGGTCATGCAATACGGTACATGCATAAAATTTACGTCCTTTTTCTCACACAAATAGAGCTTTCTTTCGGTGGTATTTGATCACCTGTGCGCTTTTTATTTTTCACGCTATAAACAAAAAAAGACCAACAATTTTGAAGAAAAACGATATTTTTTACTTTCAGCTACAAAAAATATATAGTAAACTCAAAGTTAGTTGTTAATTTCGGCCAAAATGTCTCCGGCTCCGTGTTTATGGTGAAACGTCTCCGGCTCCGTGTTTATGGTGAAACGTCTCCGGCTCCGTGTTTATGGTGAAACGTCTCCGGCTCCGTGTTATTGGTGAAACGTCTCCGGCTCCGTGTTTATGGTGAAACGTCTCCGGCTCCGTGTTTATGGTGAAACGTCTCCGGCTCCGTGTTTATGGTGAAACGTCTCCGGCTCCGTGTTTATGGTGAAACGTCTCCGGCTCCGTGTTTATGGTGAAACGTCTCCGGCTCCGTGTTTATGGTGAAACGTCTCCGGCTCCGTGTTTATGGTGAAACGTCTCCGGCTCCGTGTTTATGGTGAAACGTCTCCGGCTCCGTGTTTATGGTGAAACGTCTCCGGCTCCGTGTTATTGGTGAAATGTCTCCCGCTCCGTGTTTACGGTGAAACGTCTCCGGCTCCGTGTTATTGGTGAAACGTCTCCGGCTCTGTGTTATTGGTGAAACGTCTCCGGCTCCGTGTTTATGGTGAAATGTCTCCCGCTCCGTGTTTACGGTGAAACGTCTCCGGCTCCGTGTTATTGGTGAAACGTCTCCGGCTCCGTGTTTATGGTGAAACGTCTCCCGCTCCGTGTTTATGGTGAAATGTCTCCAGCTCCGTGTTTATGGTGAAACGTCTCCGGCTCCGTGTTTATGGTGAAAAATCCCAATAAGTGTATATTGATTGCTTTGTGTGACAGTTATATCATCTACAAACACTGACACCGTACTAATGGCACTGGGCAGGAAGGGGTTAACATGTGGGGCAATCAAAGGGTTACCTGTGTGCTGGGAGTGTTTTACTAGGGGGCGGGGTCTGTGTGCTTCACTGTAATCACACTGCTGTGGTTGGCTGTGCTGTGCAGTGTGCCCGAGCTGACAGGGAGGAGGACTGTTTGTAAAACAAACAGTTCTCCTCCCTGTCAGAAATCCTCGGAAATCACTGGGCGCCGGGGAGCAATCACCAGCCGGGACCCAGTGATTGACAGCCGTGGTCGCGAATGGTGGCACGGGTAGGGAGCGCACACCCCCTACTGAGAAATGCACAATCACATATATATATATATACACACGTGATTTTGCGCACCCGTTCCGCCCTGTAGCAGTATTTCTGCTATAGGGCAGTCGGGAAGGGGTTAAAGACAGCAATGGATAGACACATGACTTGTCAGTCCGTCTGCTCATGCGTGGTGACGTCACAGAAAGACTCCGCCCAACGCGTTTCTTCAAAAACGGCGTCCTCTGGGATAGGAGATTTGGACAGTGTTCGCTCATTAGATCTCTATAGCTTGATATCAGTTTGGTTCAGGCAGAGGCGTGACTGTTCCTTTGAGGGGCACCTCTGAGCACAGCACCACTTTAAGGACAGATCGATCTGGGACGCGGCACTTTATGGGCAGACTGATTTGGGACGCGGCACTTTACGGGCAGATCGATCTGGGACGCGGCACTTTACGGGCAGATCGATCTGGGACGCGGCACTCTATGGGCAGACTGATTTGGGACGCGGCACTTTACGGGCAGACTGATTTGGGATGTGGCACTTTACGGGCAGATCGATCTGGGACGCGGCACTCTATGGGCAGACTGATTTGGGACGCGGCACTTTACGGGCAGACTGATTTGGGACGCGGCACTTTACGGGCAGATCGATCTGGGACGCGGCACTCTATGGGCAGACTGATTTGGGACGCGGCACTTTACGGGCAGATCGATCTGGGACGCGGCACTTTACGGGCAGATCGATCTGGGACGCGGCACTCTATGGGCAGACTGATTTGGGACGCGGCACTTTACGGGCAGATCGATCTGGGACGCGGCACTTTACGGGCAGACTGATTTGGGACGCGGCACTTTACGGGCAGATCGATTTGGGATGCGGCACTTTACGGGCAGACTGATTTGGGACGCGGCACTTTACGGAGAGACTGATTTGGGACGCGGCACTTTACGGAGAGACTGATTTGGGACGCGGCACTTTATGGGCAGATTGATTTGGGACGCGGCACTTTATGGACAGATCGATCTGGGACGCGGCACATTTTTCCTCACATTGGATTTGGGGGACTTGTTTACACGCTGCGTTGCACTGCATATGAAATATGATTTGGTGGCTTTTGCATTTTAAGTTGCACAAGTTTGTATTTGTGGATTGGCACATATTGCTACATTCATTTATCACATTTAAAGTGAACAGAGCAGATTTTTAATGTTTTGAAATGATTTATTCTGATATTCAAGAAGGTAGGAGTGGCAGTTCACTTTCCACTTCTGTATTGCAGACAATATTGGGCTAAGCGCAAAGATTTCATTCTTTTTCACAGAGTACAGGAGACGACCGGAGACCGCGGACACGGTACAGGAGACGACCGGAGACCGCGGACACGGCACAGGAGACGACCGGAGACCGCGCACACGGCACAGGAGACGACCGGAGACCGCGGACACGGTACAGGAGACGACCGGAGACCGCGGACACGGCACAGGAGACGACCGGAGACCGCGGACACGGCACAGGAGACAGTCAGAGACTTTGCTGTATCACCATTGGGTGATCAGCCTTCATTTCCTGTCAGAGCAGGAAGTGAGGGGAATTCTTTCCAGTGGGGACACAGAAACAAATTATTTCCACAGCTCTGACCCCGGAGGGTGTATTGTTGGTCGGTGACTCCATTTTGGTAAAGAGGGGCGTAGCCCGGGCTCTGGGGAGAGAATTCTGTGAGATTTGTGCATTGTGGGAGTTAATTCTCTGGAGTTATGACTTCCTGTCCCAGTGACAACCACTCCCCGACCCTTTCTGGAGTCACAGAGACAGGAAATGAGGGAACTTTCCACACGGGTTACAGGAGTAAACAAAAAAGGTACAAATGTTTAACTCTCTCTTATTACACCACAAAATAACTAAAAAAAAGTGAAACGTGTCGAATGAACATTCATATATCGTGTGATAAAACAACGAACACTTAAAATTAACCAACCCCATCTCTGATGAGAACGACCAGCCTACACCGCCTTCTGCTCACCAGCCAATCAGCGCCAAGAACGGAGTGACTGACGTCTTCCCGGGCTTATCCCAGTCTGGAACGTTCTGAGAGGAAAGGGCGGGAAAGCGCGGCCGCTCAATTGAACGAATAGAGCGAGGGCGCTGTGAGAGGGCGGGGCCGATTGGCCATGTTTGGTAGGAAGGCATCGGCTGTGAGCAGAGTGGGCGTGTCTCGGCGGTGATGATTGACAGCGGCGGGTAGGTGGCTTGTACCTAGCGGAATTCCTGTCAGAGAGGGTAAAATGGTGGAGGGGCAGTGTGGAGATGGGGGGTGTTTTGTAATGTGTTATGTGCATAACAGTGGCTCAGGGACAGAACAATGATAGGTCAGGTCATTTATATACTTTTGTATACGTATACAACCGTGACAGGTCCTATTATATTCTGTATACATGTATACGGCCATGACAGGTCCTCTTTATACTCCTATATACCTGTATACAGCTATGACAGGTCCTCTTTATAATCTATATACACATATACAGCCATGACAGGTCCTCTTTATACTATATACATGTATACGGCCATGACAGGTCCTCTTTATACTCCTATATACATGTATACGGCCATGACAGGTCCTCTTTATACTCTATATACATGTATACGGCCATGACAGGTCCTCTTTATACTCTATATACATGTATACGACCATGACAGGTCCTCTTTATACTCCTATTCATCTGTATACAGCCATGATAGGTCCTCTTTATACTCTCTATACATGTATACAGCCATGACAGGTCCTCTTTATTCTCTGTATACAGCCATGACAGGTCCTCTTTATACTCTCTATACATGTATACGGCCATGACAGGTCCTCTTTATACTCTCTATACATGTATACGGCCATGACAGGTCCTCTTTATACTCTCTATACATGTATACGGCCATGACAGGTCCTCTTTATACTCCTATATACATGTATACGGCCATGACAGGTCCTCTTTATACTCCTATTCATCTGTATACAGCCATGACAGGTCCCCTTTATACATGTACACGGCCATGACAGGTCCTCTTTATACTCTATATACATGTATACGGCCATGACAGGTCCTCTTTATACTCTATATACATGTATACAGCCATGACAGGTCCTCTTTATTCTCTGTATACAGCCATGACAGGTCCTCTTTATACTCTATATACATGTATACAGCCATGACAGGTCCTCTTTATACTCTATATACATGTATACAGCCATGACAGGTCCTCTTTATACTCATATCTGTATGCAGCCATGACAGGTCCTCTTTATAGTCTCTATACATGTATACGGCCATGACAGGTCCTCTTTATTCTCTATATACATGTATACAGCCATGACAGGTCCTCTTTATACTCTATATAGATGTATACAACCATGACAGGTCCTCTTTATACTCTATCTGTATACGGCCATGACAGGTCCTCTTTATACTCTATATAGATGTATACAGCCATGACAGGTCCTCTTTATTCTCTATATAGATGTATACAACCATGACAGGTCCTCTTTATACTCTATATACATGTATACGGCCATGACAGGTCCTCTTTATACTCCTATTCATCAGTATACAGCCATGACAGGTCCTCTTTATACTCTATATACATGTATACGGCCATGACAGGTCCTCTTTATACTCTATATACATGTATACGGCCATGACAGGTCCTCTTTATACTCTATATACATGTATACGGCCATGACAGGTCCTCTTTATACTCTATATACATGTATACGGCCATGACAGGTCCTCTTTATACTATATACATGTATATGGCCATGACAGGTCCTCTTTATACTCCTATATACATGTATACAGCCATGACAGGTCCTCTTTATACTCATATATCTGTATACAGCCATGACAGGCCCTCTTTATACTCAAAGATCTGTATACAGCTATGACAGGTCCTCTTTATACTCTATATACATGTATACAGCCATGACACGTCCTCTTTATACTCTATATACATGTATACGGCCATGACAGGTCCTCTTTATACTCCTATTCATCTGTATACAGCCATGACAGGCCCTCTTTATACTCCTATATACATGTACACGGCCATGACAGGTCCTCTTTATATTCATATATCTGTATACAGCCATGACAGGCCCTCTTTATACTCAAATATCTGTATACAGCCATGACAGGTCCTCTTTATACTCTATATACATGTATACGGCCATGACAGGTCCTCTTTATACTCATATATCTGTATACAGCCATGACAGGTCCTCTTTATACTCTATATACATTATACGGCCATGACAGGTCCTCTTTATACTCATATATCTGTATACAGCCATGACAGGTCCTCTTTATACTCCTGTATACGGCCATGACAGGTCCTCTTTATACTCCTATTCATCTGTATACAGCCATGACAGGTCCTCTTTATACTCCTATATACATGTACACGGCCATGACAGGTCCTCTTTATACTCCTGTATACATGTATACGGCCATGACAGGTCCTCTTTATACCCTATATACACGTATACGGCCATGACAGGTCCTCTTTATACTCTATATACACGTATATGGCCATGACAGATCCTCTTTATACTCTATATACACGTATACAGCCATGACAGGTCCTCTTTATTCTCTATATACACGTATACAGCCATGACAGGTCCTCTTTATTCTCTATATACACGTATACAGCCATAACAGGTCCTCTTTATTCTCTATATACATGTATACAGCCATGACAGGTCCTCTTTATTCTCTATATACATGTATACAGCCATGACAGGTCCTCTTTATACTCTATATACACGTATACGGCCATGACAGGTCCTCTTTATTCTCTATATACATGTATACAGCCATGACAGGTCCTCTTTATTCTCTATATACATGTATACAGCCATGACAGGTCCTCTTTATTCTCTATATACATGTATACAGCCATGACAGGTCCTCTTTATTCTCTATATACACGTATACAGCCATGACAGGTCCTCTTTATACTCTATATACACGTATACGGCCATGACAGGTCCTCTTTATACTCTATATACATGTATACGGCCATGACAGGTCCTCTTTATACTCTATATACATGTATACGGCCATGACAGGTCCTCTTTATTCTCTATATACATGTATACAGCCATGACAGGTCCTCTTTATACTCTATATACATGTATACGGCCATGACAGGTCCTCTTTATACTATATACATGTATACAGCCATGACAGGTCCTCTTTATACTCCTATATACATCCATGACAGGTCCTCTTTATACTCTATATACATGTATACGGCCATGACAGGTCCTCTTTATACTCTATATACATGTATACGGCCATGACAGGTCCTCTTTATACTCCTATATACATCCATGACAGGTCCTCTTTATACTCTATATACATGTATACGGCCATGACAGGTCCTCTTTATACTCTATATACATGTATACAGCCATGACAGGTCCTCTTTATACTCTATATACATGTATACGGCCATGACAGGTCCTCTTTATACTCTATATACATGTATACAGCCATGACAGGTCCTCTTTATTCTCTGTATACAGCCATGACAGGTCCTCTTTATACTCTATATACCTGTATACAGCCATGACAGGTCCTCTTTATTCTCTGTATACAGCCATGACAGGTTCTCTTTTTATCTGCATACATGAGCAGACAATCCCTGTGGTATTAGGCTTGGTTCGGTGTGACTGCATGCATTCATCTGAATGGGCTGCTGTGCCTCTGCGTGCATTCATCTGAATGGGCTGCTGTGCCTCTGCGTGCATTCATCTGAATGGGTTGCTGTGCTTCTGCGTGCAGTCATCTGAATGGGCTGCTGTGCCTCTGCGTGCAGTCATCTGAATGGGCTGCTGTGCCTCTGCGTGCATTCATCTGAATGGGCTGCTGTGCCTCTGCATGCATTCATCTGAATGGGTTGCTGTGCCTCTGCGTGCATTCATCTGAATGGGTTGCTGTGCTTCTGCGTGCAGTCATCTGAATGGGCTGCTGTGCCTCTGCGTGCATTCATCTGAATGGGCTGCTGTGCCTCTGCGTGCATTCATCTGAATGGGCTGCTGTGCCTCTGCGTGCATTCATCTGAATGGGCTGCTGTGCCTCTGCGTGCATTCATCTGAATGGGCTGCTGTGCCTCTGCGTGCATTCATCTGAATGGGCTGCTGTGCCTCTGCGTGCATTCATCTGAATGGGCTGCTGTGCCTCTGCGTGCATTCATCTGAATGGGCTGCTGTGCATGCATTTTGTGCAGGCAAAGGTCCCTGCACTCTTTTAAAATAAGACAACAGAGAAAATGCATGGTGCCTTTGCAGCTGTAGGAATTCATTGTGGTTGTGCTGGGTTAGGTTGCGTTGTGCTGTATTGGGTTGGGTTGCGTTGTGCTGTATTAGGTTGCGTTGTGCTGTGTTGGGTTGCGTTGTGCTGTGTTGGGTTGCGTTGTGCTGTGTTAGGTTGCGTTGTGCTGTGTTGGGTTGCGTTGTGCTGTGTTGGGTTGCGTTGTGCTGTGTTAGGTTGCGTTGTGCTGTGTTAGGTTGCGTTGTGCTGTGTTAGGTTGCGTTGTGCTGTGTTGGGTTGAGTTGCGTTGTGCTGTATTGGTTTGTACTGGGTTGGGTTGCGTTGTGCTGTATTGGGTTGGGTTGCGTTGTGCTGTATTGGGTTGGGTTGCGTTGTGCTGTATTGGGTTGGGTTGCGTTGTGCTGTATTGGTTTGTACAGGATTGGGTTGCGTTGTGCTGTGCTGTATTGGGTTGGGTTGCGTTGTGCTGTATTGGGTTGTGCTGTATTGGGTTGGGTTGCGCTGTGCTGTATTGGTTTGTACAGGATTGGGTTGCGTTGTGCTGTGCTGTATTGGGTTGCGTTGTGCTGTATTGGGTTGAGTTGCGTTGTGCTGTATTGGTTTGTACAGGATTGGGTTGCGTTGTGCTGTGCTGTATTGGGTTGCGTTGTGCTGTATTGGGTTGAGTTGCGTTGTGCTGTATTGGTTTGTACAGGATTGGGTTGCGTTGTGCTGTGCTGTATTGGGTTGCGTTGTGCTGTATTGGGTTGCGTTGTGCTGTATTGGGTTGCGTTGTGTTGTGCTGTATTGGGTTGGGTTGCGTTGTGCTGTATTGGGTTGGGTTGTGTTGTGTTGTGCTGTATTGGTTTGTACTGTACTGGGTTGAGTTGCGTTGTGCTGTATTGGGTTGTGGTGGGTTGTGCTGTATTGGGTTGGGTTGCGTTGTGCTGTATTGGTTTGTACTGGGTTAGGTTGTGCTGTGCTGTATTGGGTTATGTTGGGTTGTGGTAGGTTGTGTTGGGTTGGATTGTGGTTTGCTGTGTTGGGTTGGGTTATGGCAGGGTGTATTGGGTTGTGGTGGACTGTGGTGGGTTGTATTGGGTTATGTTGGGTTGGGTTGACTTTTGGTGTGCTGTATTAAGTTGGGTTGTAGTGTTGGGTTGTGGTGGACTGTGGTGAGTTGGGTTGTGGTGTGCAGTATTGGGTTGTTGTGGGTTGTAGTGTGCAGTATTGGGTTGTGGTGTGCAGTATTGGGTTGTTGTGGGTTGTAGTGTGCAGTATTGGGTTGTGGTGTGCAGTATTGGGTTGTTGTGGGTTGTAGTGTGCAGTATTGGGTTGTGGTGTGCAGTATTGGGTTGTGGTGTGCTGTATTGGGTTGTGGTGTGCAGTATTGGGTTGTGGTGTGCTGTATTGGGTTGTGGTGTGCTGTATTGGGTTGTGGTGTGCAGTATTGGGTTGTGGTGTGCAGTATTGGGTTGTGGTGTGCTGTATTGGGTTGTGGTGTGCAGTATTGGGTTGTGGTGTGCTGTATTGGGTTGTGGTGTGCAGTATTGGGTTGTGGTGTGCTGTATTGGGTTGTGGTGTGCAGTATTGGGTTGTGGTGTGCTGTATTGGGTTGTGGTGTGCAGTATTGGGTTGTGGTGTGCTGTATTGGGTTGTGGTGTGCTGTATTGGGTTGTGGTGTGCAGTATTGGGTTGTGGTGTGCTGTATTGGGTTGTGGTGTGCTGTGTTGGGTTGTGGTGTGCTGTATTGGGTTGTGGTGTGCTGTATTGGGTTGTGGTTGATTTTGGTGGACTGTGCTGTGTTGGGTTGTAGTGTGCTGTGTTGGGTTGTGGTGCGCTGTATTGGGTTGTGGTGGGTTATGTTGGGTTGTAGTGTGCTCTGTTGGGTTGGACTGTGGTGGGTTGGGTTGTGGTGGAGTGTGATGGGTTGGGTTGTGGTGCGCTGTATTGGGTTGGGTTACATTGTGCTTTATTGGGTTGGGTTGTGTTGGGTTGCAGTGTGCTCGGTTGGGTTGTGGTGGATTGTGGTGGGTTTTGGTGGGTTGGGTTGTGGTGGGTTTTGGTGGATTGTGGTGGGTTGGGTTGTGGTGTGCTGTATTTGGTTACATTGCGCTGTGCTGTGTTGGGTTATGTTGGGTTGTAATGTGCTCTGTTGGGTTGGTTTGGGGTTTACTATGTTGTGGTGGAGTGTGGTGGGTTGGGTTATGTTGGGTTGTGGTTTGCTGTGTTGTGGTGGGTTGGGTTATGTTGGGTTGTGGTGGGTTGGTTTGTGGTGGGTTGGTTTGTGGTGGGTTGGGTTATTTCGGGTTGTGGTTTGCTGTGTTGTGGTGGGTTGGGTTGTGGTGGGTTGTGTTGTGTTATGTTGGGTTGTGGTGGGTTGGGTTGTGGTGGGTTGTGGTTTGCTGTGTTGTGGTGGGTTGGGTTGTGGTGGGTTGGGTTATGTTGGTTTGTGGTGGGTTGGTTTGTGGTGGGTTGGGTTGTGGTGGGTTGTGGTGGGTTGGGTTATGTTGGGTTGTGGTTTGCTGTGTTGTGGTGGCTTGGGTTGTGGTGGGTTGGGTTGTGGTGGGTTGGGTTATGTTGGGTTGTGGTGGGTTGGGTTATGTTGGGTTGTGGTTTGCTGTGTTGTGGTGGGTTTGGTTGTGGTGGGTTGTGGTTTGCTGTGTTGTGGTGGGTTGGGTTATGTTGGGTTGTGGTGGGTTGGTTTGTGGTGGGTTGGGTTGTGGTGGGTTGTGGTGGGTTGGGTTATGTTGGGTTGTGGTTTGCTGTGTTGTGGTGGGTTGGGTTGTGGTGGGTTGTGGTGGGTTGGGTTATGTTGGGTTGTGGTTTGCTGTGTTGTGGTGGGTTGGGTTGTGGTGGGTTGGGTTATGTTGGGTTGTGGTGGGTTGGGTTATGTTGGGTTGTGGTGGGTTGGGTTGTGGTGGGTTGTGGTTTGCTGTGTTGTGGTGGGTTGGGTTATGTTGGGTTGTGGTGGGTTGGTTTGTGGTGGGTTGGGTTGTGGTGGGTTGTGGTGGGTTGGGTTATGTTGGGTTGTGGTTTGCTGTGTTGTGGTGGGTTGGGTTGTGGTGGGTTGTGGTGGGTTGGGTTATGTTGGGTTGTGGTTTGCTGTGTTGTGGTGGGTTGGGTTGTGGTGGGTTGGGTTATGTTGGGTTGTGGTGGGTTGGGTTATGTTGGGTTGTGGTGGGTTGGGTTGTGGTGGGTTGTGGTTTGCTGTGTTGTGGTGGGTTGGGTTGTGGTGGGTTGGGTTATGTTGGGTTGTGGTTTGCTGTGTTGTGGTGGGTTGGGTTATGTTGGGTTGTGGTGGGTTGGGTTATGTTGGGTTGTGGTTTGCTGTGTTGTGGTGGGTTGGGTTATGTTGGGTTATGTTGGGTTGTGGTGGGTTGGGTTATGTTGGGTTGTGGTTTGCTGTGTTGTGGTGGGTTGGGTTGTGGTGGGTTGTGGTTTGCTGTGTTGTGGTGGGTTGGGTTATGTTGGGTTGTGGTGGGTTGGGTTGTGGTGGGTTGTGGTTTGCTGTGGTGGGTTGGGTTGTGGTGGGTTGTGGTTTGCTGTGTTGTGGTGGGTTGTGGTTTGCTGTGGTGGGTTGGGTTGTGGTGGGTTGTGGTTTGCTGTGTTGTGGTGGGTTTGGTGCGCTGTGTTCTCAGATGTCGGTGTGTGTTGCTGCAATGTGGGGTGATAGAAGTCCATCCCAATGAATGGAGTACACTGGGCCGCAGAGATGAGGGTTAGCAGTCTATGTCCCCTGTGATTGACCCCACTTCCTGTCCTGCAGATGTAGCAGGAAGTGAGAGGGAATCTTTCATAGGGGTCCCCTGTAAGGCAGTGGAACACCCGGGGTGGTAATTTATCCCAGATATTACAAACGGCTGCCAACATAGCGCAGCATACCACACACCACACGTGGCCCTATTCTGTCCATTCCAGATGGCACTACAGTACGACATTTGCGTTGTGACCAGCTGCTAAGCATTTGCATTGGGGTGCCATTCATGTTCCTGTAACTTGCCAAGTGTGGTGATCGTGGTCACCACAGAAGAGTCCGCCTTCCCAGAAGTAACACACCCAGGTTGTCACCATGACAGGAAATCTTCCAGTGGGGACACCTGTTCAGGTGAATTCCACTCACTTTGCACATCTTTACTTTGAACTGTTTGTCCAGGTCAGTGACAGTAATGGCATCGGAGCATCAACCAGGCAATGAGCATTTTCAGACATATATCGGGGGAGGGGTCATATATTAATGTTGTGTCTGCTTTGTCGTTCTTTAGGCATATGAAGGGGAGTCCTCAGTCTCTCTCCCCCCCCCCCACACACACACTGACACCAACGATGGGGCACTATTCCTCCCACTGATACCAATGATGGGGCACTATTCCTCCCAGTGACACCAATGATGGGGCACTATTCCTCCCACTGACACCAATGATGGGGCACTATTCCTCCCACTGACACCAATGATGGGGCACTATTCCTCCCACTGATACCAATGATGGGGCACTATTCCTCCCAGTGACACCAATGATGGGGCACTATTCCTCCCACTGACACCAATGATGGGGCACTATTCCTCCCACTGACACCAATGATGGGGCACTATTCCTCCCACTGACACCAATGATGGGGCACTATTCCTCCCACTGACACCAATGATGGGGCACTATTCCTCCCACTGACACCAATGATGGGGCACTATTCCTCCCACTGATACCAATGATGGGGCACTATTCCTCCCACTGACACCAATGATGGGGCACTATTCCTCCCACTGATACCAACAATGGGGCACTATTCCCCCCCTCTGACACCAATGATGGGGCACTATTCCCCCCCCCACTGACACCAACGATGGGGCACTATTCCCCCCCTCTGACACCAACGATGGGGCACTATTCCTCCCACTGATACCAATGATGGGGCACTATTCCTCCCACTGACACCAATGATGGGGCGCTATTCCTCCCACTGACACCAATGACGGGGCACTATTCCTCCTACTGATACCAATGATGGGATACTATTCCTCCCACTGACACCAATGATGGGACACTATTCCTCCCACTGACACCAATGATGGGATACTATTCCTCCACTGATACCAATGATGGGGCACTATTCCTCCCACTGACACCAATGATGGGGCGCTATTCCTCCCACTGACACAAATGATGGGGCGCTATTCCTCCCACTGACACCAATGATGGGGCGCTATTCCTCCCACTGATACCAATGATGGGGCACTATTCCTCCCACTGATACCAATGATGGGGACTATTCCTCCCACTGACACCAATGATGGGGCACTATTCCTCCCACTGATACCAATGATGGGGCACTATTCCTCCCACTGACACCAATGATGGGGCGCTATTCCTCCCACTGACACCAATGATGGGGCGCTATTCCTCCCACTGATACCAATGATGGGGCACTATTCCTCCCACTGATACCAATGATGGGGCACTATTCCTCCCACTGACACCAATGATGGGGCACTATTCCTCCCACTGATACCAATGATGGGGCACTATTCCTCCCACTGACACCAATGATGGGGCGCTATTCCTCCCACTGACACCAATGATGGGGCGCTATTCCTCCCACTGATACCAATGATGGGGCACTATTCCTCCCACTGATACCAACAATGGGGCACTATTCCCCCCCTCTGACACCAATGATGGGGCACTATTCCCCCCCCCACTGACACCAACGATGGGGCACTATTCCCCCCCTCTGACACCAACGATGGGGCACTATTCCTCCCACTGATACCAATGATGGGGCACTATTCCTCCCACTGACACCAATGATGGGGCGCTATTCCTCCCACTGACACCAATGATGGGGCGCTATTCCTCCCACTGATACCAATGATGGGGCGCTATTCCTCCCACTGATACCAATGATGGGACACTATTCCTCCCACTGACACCAATGATGGGGCACTATTCCTCCCACTGACACCAATGATGGGGCACTATTCCTCCCACTGGTACCAATGATGTGGCACTATTCCTCCCACTGATACCAACAATGGGGCACTATTCCCCCCCTCTGACACCAATGATGGGGCACTATTCCCCCCCCCACTGACACCAACGATGGGGCGCTATTCCCCCCCACTGACACCAACGATGGGGCGCTATTCCCCCCCACTGACACCAACGGTGGGGCGCTATTCCCCCCCACTGACACCAACGGTGGGGCGCTATTCCCCCCCACTGACACCAACGGTGGGGCGCTATTCCCCCCCACTGACACCAACGGTGGGGCGCTATTCCCCCCCACTGACACCAACGGTGGGGCGCTATTCCCCCCCACTGACACCAACGGTGGGGCGCTATTCCCCCCCACTGACACCAACGGTGGGGCGCTATTCCCCCCCACTGACACCAACGGTGGGGCGCTATTCCCCCCCACTGACACCAACGGTGGGGCGCTATTCCCCCCCACTGACACCAACGGTGGGGCGCTATTCCCCCCCACTGACACCAACGGTGGGGCGCTATTCCCCCCCACTGACACCAACGGTGGGGCGCTATTCCCCCCCACTGACACCAACGGTGGGGCGCTATTCCCCCCCACTGACACCAACGGTGGGGCGCTATTCCCCCCCACTGACACCAACGGTGGGGCGCTATTCCCCCCCACTGACACCAACGGTGGGGCGCTATTCCCCCCCACTGACACCAACGGTGGGGCGCTATTCCCCCCCACTGACACCAACGGTGGGGCGCTATTCCCCCCCACTGACACCAACGGTGGGGCGCTATTCCCCCCCACTGACACCAACGGTGGGGCGCTATTCCCCCCCACTGACACCAACGGTGGGGCGCTATTCCCCCCCACTGACACCAACGGTGGGGCGCTATTCCCCCCCACTGACACCAACGGTGGGGCGCTATTCCCCCCCACTGACACCAACGGTGGGGCGCTATTCCCCCCCACTGACACCAACGGTGGGGCGCTATTCCCCCCCACTGACACCAACGGTGGGGCGCTATTCCCCCCCACTGACACCAACGGTGGGGCGCTATTCCCCCCCACTGACACCAACGGTGGGGCGCTATTCCCCCCCACTGACACCAACGGTGGGGCGCTATTCCCCCCCACTGACACCAACGGTGGGGCGCTATTCCCCCCCACTGACACCAACGGTGGGGCGCTATTCCCCCCCACTGACACCAACGGTGGGGCGCTATTCCCCCCCACTGACACCAACGGTGGGGCGCTATTCCCCCCCACTGACACCAACGGTGGGGCGCTATTCCCCCCCACTGACACCAACGGTGGGGCGCTATTCCCCCCCACTGACACCAACGGTGGGGCGCTATTCCCCCCCACTGACACCAACGGTGGGGCGCTATTCCCCCCCACTGACACCAACGGTGGGGCGCTATTCCCAATCACTGACACCAACGGTGGGGCGCTATTCCCAATCACTGACACCAACGGTGGGGCGCTATTCCCCCCCACTGACACCAACGGTGGGGCGCTATTCCCCCCCACTGACACCAACGGTGGGGCGCTATTCCCCCCCACTGACACCAACGGTGGGGCGCTATTCCCCCCCACTGACACCAACGACGGGGCACTATTCCCCCCCACTGACACCAACGACGGGGCACTATTCCTTCCACTGACACCAACGACGGGGCACTATTCCTTCCACTGACACCAATGATGGGGCACTATTCCCCATCCCTCTCCCCGACACCAATGATGGGGCACTATTCCCCATCCCTCTCCCCGACACCAATGGTGGGGCACCATTCCCCTCACTGACACCCTAAAAGTCTGAAGGACAGTCAAAGTGGCTCTCTGTGTAGAAAGTTTGGGGACCCCTGTTTTCAATAACACGTGGCCACTTTCTAGCGAGCTGTGCATCCGGCTTTGGCCAGGAGGGGGCAGAGTTGTATTTCTGTTTTGTTGTGTCGGGTACCGGCCATGGATGACTGAACACAAGGTATGACAAAATGAGGACAAAGAACATAATACAGAGATATTTCCTGCCAGGAATAAACATTCGGGGACACTTGGAACTGTTTTTTTGGCCTCACAGAGTTTCCTGAAATCCATCGGTTATAGTAAATCTATCTCGTGTTCGCCTGGCATGTGCCGTGTGCTCTTCTCTCCTGTAGGCCTCATTCACATCACTTTTCTGAAATCCTTGGCTCAGGATTGGTCCTTGGCCTACGGCGGCCTCCCACGATCCTGCGAATAAGTAGGCAATGTGAACCGGGCCGGAGGAGAAAACAACCGCGAGCAGCGCCAGGCCAAGGGGTAGGCAGAGGGGCGGTAACACAAAAAAGGCCAGGACCTGCAACCTGTGCTCATAGGAAGGGGGGGGGGGTAATTTTGGCCTTTTTACTTTGGTTGTTGAAGGACCTTGTCTAGGGGCGGACTGACCATTTGGAGGGCCCGGGGTCAGTAGGTGGCCCCATGAGATGCCCCTGGTACCTTTTTCGTAGGCTTTTTTGAGTTTGGGCAAGGACACAGAGGCCCCATGATCCCCTATTGCCCGGGGGCCCCATGAGTTGTCAGTCCGCCCCTGACCTTGTCCCAACGTTGGCAGCGGCATTCTGGTTCGGTTCTGGTGTAGTTCATGGAAGCCACACTGAATCTGCCGCCTACAGCTACACAGACGCTGCCGCAGCATTTCCCAGCCTTACGGGGCGTCTGGGGAGCTGCAGCTTTACAAATTGCCGTACAATTTTCTGGAAAAGATTGACGGATATTACAACAAAAACAAAGCCAGACAAGGAGGAGGTTTTATGTGTCTTCCTGTTCTTCCAGCAGATTTGTTACAATTGTTCCTTCTGTATTCATCCTTCATTCATAGATAGGGGATCATTTCAACCGCATTCACCGGATGCATTCACCCAAATGAGAGCCGCTGTTGGACCAATGCTGCCTGTTGAAAAATCCAGGCCTTGCTCATAGTTGTGGAAGAGCTGTCCCCCACACCATCCAATCGAAACTGCGTTCATTTTTGTGGATTGTGGATCACGGTCCAGGGTTTGCAGGCGATGCTGTAGTCTCCACCAGACTTATGCCCCGTACACACGATCAGAAAATCGTACGAAAAATGCCGCTTTTCAAAACGATAGTCTGATAGTTAGTATACAGCTAGACAAACACTGACATTCTTCTCATATTATTATTATTATACAGGATTTATGGCGCCAACAGTTTGCTCAACACTTTACAATATAACGGGAGACAATACAGTTCAATACAAGAGGGATAGGAGGGCCCTGATCCTGGGAGCTTACAATCTAGGAGGGAGGGGCTAGTGGTACAAAAGGTAATAACTGTGGGGGATGGACTGGTAGGAGGAGTAGAAGATTCCGTTATTAGCTGAGGGCGGGATAGGCTTCCCTGAAGAGATCGGTTTTCAGAGATCGCCTAAAAGTGAGCAGAGTAGGCGATAGTCTGATAAATTGGGGTAGAGAGTTCCAGAGGGTGGGGGAGGCTCTGGAGAAGTCCTGGAGATGAGCATACCTCTACGATACCAGATTGTATGATTTTTGCTTGGGGCTGGTTCGCGCTATAGAAATGCATTTCCGAATGCGTGTTTTTGACGCATTTTTGACATGTTACGGTGCATTTTTTGATGCATTTTTGCCGCATTCCTGTTCATTTTTTCTTCATTTTAAATAGGGACATGTGCGTTCTGATGCATTTTTTATGCGTTTTACTGCGTTCCAGTACAGTTCTGTGCAGAACAAACTTTGTCTTATTCTACTTTTTTTTTTTTTCTGCAACCGGAACGCACTGGAACTGCCAGCACTGATGTGAACTATGACATGGACAACTATATCACCTACTTTCTCTGCGTTTTTAGATGCAGAAAAAAAGCAACTGAAACGCATGGAGTGTGAACGGGCCCTTAAAGCGAAGTTCCACTCACTGTGTAAAAAAATTAAAGTCAGCAGCTACAAAAACTGTACAAAAACTGTAGCTACCGACGTTTAACCATTAGCCGCCCGGCCAATGGCCGTTTGGCGGCTTCAAAACTGTCCCTGCATTCCGGGTGCACGCCATTTGGCGTGCTCCCGCACATGCGCCGTTTGCGCTAATGCAGAGCGGCGCAGCAGTGCGATCTGTCACCGCCCGTGCACCTCGGACACGGCCGGTGACAGATCCGAGTACCGGCTCCCGTTGCTGGTACCATGTGACCTGCTGTGACCAATCACAGCAGGTCACATGACAGTTGTATACAATGGATGGCTTCATTCATGATGCCATCCATTGTATACTAGTGCCTAGCTGTGAATGGTCACAGCTAATCACATGCACATGTCATGTGATTAGCTGTGACCAAATCACAGCTAAGCACAAAAAAAAAAAAAAAAAAAAAAAGCTGAATGAATCGATTTCATTCAGCTAAATGCTTGCTTATAGCAAAGTAATTCTTTGCTATAAGCAAATTGTGTAAAAAAAAATAAAAATACTGATCACTTCCCCAAAGTAGTACAATGTTACTATGGTAACATTGTACTACTTTGGTCATAGTAAAATATGAAAAAAAATCTTAAAAAAAATGTAATAAAAAATTAAATATAATAAAAAAATTAAAAAAAAAATATATATATATTTTTTTTTTTTCATACTGTCACCAGTCAGTGTCCCTGTTAACCGCCATGCCAGTTATATGATGACGCTGTACTGCACTGGTGACAGTATGTAAAAAAAAAATTGTGAAAATAAAATAATTTTTTTAATTTTTTCATTTTCCGAAAAATTATGACAAAAAAATACAACTTCAAAAAACTCGCCATGCCTCTTATGAAGTACGTCGGACTGTCTACTCTGCAAAAAGGGGTCATTTGGGGATATCTGTACTGTCCTGACATTTGGGGGATATCTGTACTGTCCTGACATTTGGGGGATATCTGTACCGTCCTGACATTTGGGGGATATCTGTACTGTTCTGACATTTGGGGGATATCTGTACCGTCCTGACATTTGTGGGATATCTGTCCTGTCCTGACATTTGTGGGATATCTGTCCTGTCCTGACATTTGGGGGATATCTTTACTGTCCTGACATTTGGGGGATATCTGTACTGTTCTGACATTTGGGGGATATCTGTACTGTTCTGACATTTGGGGGATATCTGTACCGTCCTGACATTTGGGGGATATCTGTACTGTCCTGACATTTGGGGGATATCTGTACCGTCCTGACATTTGGAGGGATATCTGTACTGTTCTGACATTTGGGGGATATCTGTACTATTCTGACATTTGGGGGATATCTGTACCGTCCTGACATTTGGGGGATATCTGTACTATTCTGACATTTGGGGGATATCTGTACCGTCCTGACATTTGGGGGATATCTGTACTGTTCTGACATTTGGGGGATATCTGTACTATTCTGACATTTGGGGGATATCTGTACTGTCCTGACATTTGGGGGATATCTGTACTGTCCTGACATTTGGGGGATATCTGTACCGTCCTGACATTTGGGGGATATCTGTACTATTCTGACATTCTTGGACCTCAAGATATTAGATTGGCTGTCAGTACTTCAGGATTGATCAATATTCAGATCTATCCCATAGTTTGTGAACTCTATAACTTTCCTACAAACTAAAAAATACATCCTAATTTGGGTTATTTTCACCAAAGACATGTAGCAGAATACATCTCGGCCTAAATTTATGAAGAACAATTATTTATTTGTAAACTTTTATAACAGAAACAAAAAAAAATGTGTTTTTTTTCAAAAATTTTGGTCTTTTTTTGTTAATTTAGCAAAAAATAAAAACCCCAGTGGTGATTAAATACCACCAAAAGAAAGCTCTAGCTGTGTGAAGAAAATGATAAAATTTTAGTTTGGGTACAGTGTTGTATGACCGCGCAATTGTCATTCAAAGTGTGAGAGCGCTGAAACCTGAAAAATGGCCTGGGCAGGAAGGGGGAAAATTGCCCGGTATTGAAATGGTTAAAGAAAACAGCCACTTACCTGTCCCACGATCCCGCGTTGCCCCTGCCGCAGTCTGTTTCACCAGTCCTGTATTCCAGGCTCCGGGATCTTCATTGTGGGCACCCGGCTGTGACAGTCGGGTGCCCACTGCGCATGCGTGAGTAGCGCTGTGCTTTCTGAATGGCCCCGTCGTCTTCTGGGACCTATCACGTGTGCCACAAGACTTCGGGGAGTTGGGTAGGAGGACAACTTCCGCTTCCGAACGCAGGACGATCGCAGTGGAAGTGGGAGCAGGTACCTGTCAAATTCGGGTACCCATTTCCCCCCCCCCCTGCTCCCCAAAGATGCTAATCATTAATGGGGATCCAATCTTTAAAGCGGAACTTCTGTTTTTGGGTGGAATTCCACTTTATTCAGTACAGTTTTCGTCCGCAAATACAGTACAAATACAATATATCACTTCCCAATTTCCTTTCTGTCGTAGAAGAATTTTTGTAACGTTGGTAACCTCTTCACTTTCGATATGAGACTATCATGCAGAAGAAAACGGACAATCATTCGTCCATCGTGTGTGTGGGGCAATTGAAGGCTGGATCCAACCTTTGACCTCCTGTAGAGGTAGGTCTAATGGATCACACACATCCGGCGGTGCTGAATACCGGCTCCCCTGCCGCGCTCTGTGCCAGTGGAATGATCCACAGCATGTGGCGGAGGGGAGCCTGTGTCTGACACACCAAGAAGTGTCAGGTGCCGTGGGGAGTTGAAAAGCACAGGAATAGATTCCTCTTACTCAGGCTGCATGAGAGATCTGTATTCCATTCCTCCATCCACACTAAACAGGATGGATGGAGGAACTTTTGAAATGATACCCAAGCTCAACTGCTAAACATTGATGCGCATGCTGAAGGCCGATGCGCATGCTGAAGGCCGATGCGCATGCTGAAGGCCGGTGCGCATGCTGAAGGCTGATGCGCATGCTGAAGGCTGTTGTATATGCTGAAGGCCGGTGCTCATGCTGAAGGCCGGTGCTCATGCTGAAGGCCGGTGCTCATGCTGAAGGCCGGTGCTCATGCTGAAGGCCGGTGCTCATGCTGAAGGCCGGTGCTCATGCTGAAGGCCGGTGCTCATGCTGAAGGCCGGTGCGCATGCTGAAGGCCGGTGCGCATGCTGAAGGCCGGTGCGCATGCTGAAGGCCGGTGCGCATGCTGAAGGCCGGTGCGCATGCTGAAGGCCGGTCCGCAAGCTGGGATGTCCCGGTCAGGAAAGAGCCGGCCACCATAACATAAATACAGAAAAAAAACCCTAACGCGTTTCAGCTATCACAGCCTTCCTCAGGGCATCTCCCTGCTGGTTGTTGTATTCACGCAGCTGCAGCGCCCGCAGTGGTCACATCTGATAGGATGATGCAGCTGATGGGATGCTGTCACCATTTGGCCAAAGGTTTTCCACCCGGCTCCTTCCATTTTTTTAATCAAAGGTAGTCAAGTTGGTTGGTGCCGATAGGGCCACCCATGACTCTCATTTCGCTGTTGTCAGCCACCTAAAGTCGGTCCGGTTCAGCAGAAACTTGGCGAATTTAGATCCATCCATGGTACTGAAGCCAGCCTGTTGTGTTTTTTTTCACTGCTGGTGGCTGTAGTGATCGTTGTATTCTGACGGCAAGGGAACCGAGCGATTTTCCTTCGGAAAGAAAATTGGTTAAGGTAAAGCTGACTGTACACATTTTTTTTTCTTGTTTGTTTCTTGAGCCGACATGTAGCGATCGGTGGCTGGCTAGTCAGCAGTCAAGCCCCACAAATGCCCCGCAACTGCATGCACTGATTGTACGCAAATATGCGGCCTCTCGGGGGCTGGACCTTGACGTCAAGAGGCCGCTTATTTGCGTATCCAAATTAAATGCACGCGCTCTGCAAGCTCCCGGCACATTTACCAGCACCTCAAGGAAAGGTCCCAATGGCTGCTTACAATTGGGACCTTTCCGATCATGTGACCGCTGTGGCAGCGGGGACCCTAAACCCCGCCCTGCCTCCCAACATCACAAACCCCTTGAAGAGCCGGAAGGCGCCGGCGCTAAGGGGTTAAGGACCGGTTCATGCCAAATGAAATCCAGTGTGGGTTTTTTTTTTTTTTTTTTTTTTTCTGCATCAAAAATGCCTGGACAGTAGGTTATATGGGTTCCATCGGCCGAATTCACACCAGTGCGGTCAGTTCCAGTGCAGGAAAAACAAGTAGAACGTGCTGCATTTTTCTTCTGTACTGGAACGTGACAAAACGGCCCGAAAACCTGCACCCTCCCATCCTGAGTGCAGAAACACACATACACCGTGCAAGTGCCAGCGACACACAATAGAGGAATAAATACAAACAATAAAAGGGGTACCAATGCAGCGACTAGGCCCCGGGCCCCGGTACCAAAACAAGGGCCCAATTCATTTAGGAACAACCGGAATTCACATCGGCACAAATATGGACGCCTCTCATCTGCTCCTGTCTATCTATGTACCTCTCTCTCTCTCTCTCCTCGTGTCTCTCTCTCTCCTCGTGTCTCTCTCTCTCTCCTCATGGGTGTGTGTCTCTCTCTCTCCTTGTGTCTCTCCTTGTGTCTCTCTCCTCGCGTCTCTCTCTCCCCTCGTGGGTGTCTCTCTCTCTCCCCTCGTGTCTCTCTCCTCGTGTCACTCTCTCCTCGTGCCTCTCACTCTCTCCTCGTGCCTCTCACTCTCTCCTCGTGCCTCTCACTCTCTCCTCGTGCCTCTCACTCTCTCCTCGTGTGTCTCTCTCTCTCCCCGTGTGTCTCTCTCTCTCTCCCCGTGTGTCTCTCTCTCTCCCCGTGTGTCTCTCTCTCTCCTCGTCTCTCTCTCCTCGTGTCTCTCTCTCTCTCTCCTCGTGTCTCTCTCTCTCCTCGTGTCTCTCTCTCTCTCTCTTCTCGTGTGTCTCTCTCTCTCCTCGTGTCTTTCTCTCTCTCTCCTCGTGTCTCTCTCTCTCTCCTCGTGTCTCTCTCTCTCCTCGTGTCTCTCTCTCTCCTCGTGTCTCTCTCTCCTCGTGTCTCTCTCCCCTCGTGTGTCTCTCTCTCTCTCTCCTCGTGTGTCTCTCCCCTCGTGTCTCTCTCTCTCCCCCCCTCGTGTCTCTCTCTCTCTCTCCCCTCGTGTCTCTCTCTCTCCCCTCCCGTCTCTCTCCCCTCGTGTCTCTCTCTCTCCCCCCTCCCGTCTCTCTCTCCCCCCTCCCGTCTCTCCCCCCTCTCTCTCTCCCCTCCCCCCTCTCTCCCCCCCCTCTCCCCCCCCTCTCTCTCCCCCCATCTCTCTCCCCCCTCTCTCCCCCCCTCTCTCTCCCCCTCTCTCTCTCCCCCCTCTCTCTCTCTTCCCCCCGTCTCTCTCTCCCCGTCGCTCTCTCTCTCCCCGTGTCTCTCTCTCAGCGTGTGTGTCTCTCTCTCAGCGTGTGTGTCTCTCCCTCTCCTTGTGTGTCTCTCTCTCCTCGTCTCTCTCTCTCTCTCTCCCTCCTCATGTGTGTCTCTCACCCCCCTCTCTCTGTGTCTCTCTCTTCCCCCCCTCCTCTCTCTTCTCTCCCCCCCTCTCTCTCTCCCCCCCTCTCTCTCTCCCCCCCCTCTCTTTCTCCCCCCCCCCTCTCTTTCTCCCCCCCTCTCTTTCTCCCCCCCCTCTCTCCCCCCCATCTCTCTCTCTCCCCGTGTCTCTCTCTCTCAGCGTGTGTCTCTCTCTCTCTCCTTGTGTGTCTCTCTCTCCTCGTCTCTCTCTCTCTCCCTCCTCGTGTGTGTCTCTCACCCCCCTCTCTCTGTGTCTCTCTCTCTCCCCGTCGCTCTCTCTCTCCCCGTGTCTCTCTCTCAGCGTGTGTGTCTCTCTCTCAGCGTGTGTGTCTCTCTCTCAGCGTGTGTGTCTCTCCCTCTCCTTGTGTGTCTCTCTCTCCTCGTCTCTCTCTCTCTCCCTCCTCGTGTGTGTCTCTCACCCCCCTCTCTCTGTGTCTCTCTCTTCCCCCCCTCCTCTCTCTTTCTCCCCCTCTCTCTCTATATATATAAAATTAGGTGAATTGTCTCCTGTCTAAATTGGCCCTTGTATGTGTATGGATGTAAGTTGGGGACCTTAGTATGTAGGGACTGCTGTGAATACAATATATATATATATATGTAAATTGATGGCGCTGTACAAGTACCCTTCGTAAATAAATCTATATCCACATGATCTATCACAGAGGGCTGTAACTGACACTGTCTCCTGTTCCTGTAATTAAAGGACACTCTGGACTAATATTTACATAAGAATACATCCAGGACAACAATTGGGGCCGAGGCCTCTTCCCTCTTTTGTTTTAAGGCTGCCCACATAAGCAGGCCTTCCTTCAGAGAGCAGGAGACGCGGGGTTAATGCTTTGCAATTTGCAGCCTGCCAGAGCGGAAGCTTCAGGTTCTCTCTCTCTCTCTCTCTCTCTCTCTCTCTCTCTCTCTCTCTCTCTCTCTCTCTCTCTCTCTCTCTCTCTCTCTCTCTCTTTCTGTTGCTTTAAGGACAGTTTCAGTCGGCCTTGGAGGATGGGGGAATAAAAGGTTTGTGGATCAGGGTTGGTATTTGTGAATTCTGCTCCCGGGGTCATGGCATCGCCTGTTGTTCAGATTTTTGTATTCTGAATATCCTCGGTGCTGCCTGTCCTGACACTGCGCTTGCTGCTGGAAATGATACAGACAGGTTTGAATGTTGTGCTGTCTTGTCACTTTGTATCTGCAGATGGTAACATTTGTTTTATTAGAATGTTGAATGATATTCATCCACAAAGCTGGCATTGCATGGAAAGCGGGTGACACATGAGTGCCCAGTTTTCTGTGTGACGCAAGCAAACCCCGTGTTGTCAGCCTGCAGTTCACCATGTAAATAGCAATCACTAGAGACCTTTATAACCGCCTTGCCTTTTACAAAAATGAGATGTGAAATGTGTGTGTGAGAAGGCCTGACTCTTAGCCTGTCTTTTTTTTCAGTGCACAGGATGGCTCCTGCCTGCTGCTAGTGCTGTACAAAGCTAATCTCTCAGGAAGTGCCTCAGCCAATGGCCTCCAGCGTTACATCCGGATCCCAGCCAGCAGCCAATCCTGCCTCAGCTTGTATCAGAGGAGTCTGATCATCAGGCTCGGGTGCCAAGCCCTTTCTGTCTGAGAACTGAGAGACTGTCCTCCATGTTTTATAAGTAGTGACATAACACTGTGTTAACAATGCATCCACAGAGGTAAGCCATACTTTTTTTTTCATATAAACTTTATTCCCATCTTTTTTGCGGACATACAAATTGTGCTTTTTGCAGGTTGTATCTCCATGACTTAGCGCGCCAAATAGAGAAAACCAAACTCCCCAAAAACAGCATCTGTTAAAAAAAAAAATCTGGGGGGGGGGGTCACATGGTTGGGTGCCATTAGCCCCACTGACTGCTGAATGTCAAGGTGCAGAGAAGGGCACTCTTCTTCCTTTTCTTACCATTTTTTTTTTTTCTTTCTAAAGAGTGTGGAGGGGTTGTGCTCAAGGCCTCCCCCTTCACAAGGAGTATCTTTTGCATTATTGTCTGTCACATGCTGCTTGCTGTGGGGAAACATGGAGGCTAACACAGCCCAGGCATTGAGACAAGCAGAGGAATCTGGCAAAATCAGCTGCAGGCAACGTTACCTTCCCTGCCACTAGAAGACAAGAGCCACACTAACACACAGGAATAGCACTCACAACCCCCCCCCCCCCTTCCCCAACCGGCTGCAGGAACTCCACCACCACCAATGCCTGGCAGACATTTTGGGCCTAGCTTGCATCTGTGGACTGCACTTTCCTGGGAAAGCCTCTGCTGCTTCTTAAGGTGGCACATTGCAGACTAAACGCTGTCTACGGTTCTTCTTTTTTTTTTCCCTTTTTGTTCCTTTTTTTTGTTATATTTTTTTCTGTACTGGGATCTATGCTTCACTGCGGCCCTGAACACAAGTAACATGGATGTCAAACTGTAAGTAGATGACACGTCCTTTAAATGCTCATGTGCGATCTTTATCTAGTTACAGATCTTTTATTTCACGACAACAAAATGTTTTCGTTTGGGTATAAATGTTATTGTTTTATATCCCTGTTTGTTATTTATATCCCCCTTTCTGTGTAGGCTGTTGCTTAACCCCATGTGTTGTAGATAGATCCCAGCAGTTCAAGGCTGCATAGGCCTCTCTTACAGAACACAAAGGGTTAAATGATCGTTTTTGGGGGTTTTTTAGTTTTGTTTGGGGTTTTTTTTTTTACCAACGTTTCATTTTCCAGGAAGCAGAAGGTAAGTTCTGAGTATTGTAGGAGAAAGTGGACTCTTTTATTTTATTTGATTTCAGCATGAGGCAGTTACCACCCCCCACATGCCTATGTCCCCTGTGCGTACGTGTTGCCTTTGCTGCCCAATTGATCTGCGTGTTGAGCTGCTGCGACTTGGACTTTAACTTCCTGTCATTTTGCAAAGAAAGTTCATTATTCTATTTTTTTTTTTATTTGTGATCTCATTGCAGGATTTGTGTTTTTTGTTTCTTTTTTTTTCTCTCTTTAAAGAGACTTCATTTCTGTAGCGTGGTGACATCAGAGCTCCCCTGCAACGGTCCGTCTCCAGGTTTTGCAGTATATAGGAGAGGATGTGGTTTGCCTCCTTTTTGGCATCCTCCAGATTTTTATCAGCCGTGCGGGTTTAATTTTAGTTGCCGATTTTGTAAATGGAGGCTGACGGTTCCCTGCAGCTGGATTGAGCAGTTTTTTTTTTTTTTGGTTTTGCTTTTTTCCGGGTAAGAGTTATTAATGGCATGCCATTAACCCTCTCCCATCCACCCCTCCTCCCTGTCACAGGCTTCCCTGGGGGGTAAACAGAGGCCCATTGTATGAGCTGTGATAGGTAAACAACTGATTTACTCTCTTTATTTTAATTTAATCAGATAGATGGTATAGTTTTGCCTTTCTAGGTTGATGGTGGACCATAGGTTTGACCATACAAACAAGGTCTTTAGTCCTGCTGCAGTATACACTTTCCTGTACAGGCCTGAACGGTGAGGCTGGAAGGGGAGAGTGTAGAAAATGGAGGCCACGAGCCTCCTCCATGAGATTGCCTGCAATGCTTCCTGTTGATTCAGAATGTATTCCATGCGGAAGGGCAGTAGCTTGTCGGGTTCCTGTAGCCACAAGAGTTTCTGTTGAAATGTTTCTACTTATTTGTGGTTATTATCAAGGATAGAAGTCTGTTTGTGACTGATCAGTGCTGTAGACACTGTCAGACCGGGTAAGCTATGTCTCCCAGTAAAGACCATGTGAGGGCCCACAACAAAAGCAATATATTTAAACTAATGTTATGCCCCATTGCATTTAAAGAGGACCTGTACTGTAGAAACTGTGCCCAACCAAAGCAAGCAGAGGGCAAAGGAATAGTAAACGAGTATTGCCCGTGGGCTCCCTGCGGCTGGTCTTTTCCATGTTAGGGTGCAATCACAACTTCAAATGCACCATGCACTACCATTAGATGTGACAACCCCAGCTAGGGTTCCGGCAGTTAGTTGCAGAGGCAGTCCCATTTAAAGCAATAAGAAGGCTGCTGGCTCCCGCAGCTAACTGCGGCCACTCGCCTGTATGCAGCACTGGACGCTGACTGCTTGCATCTTGGGCTGATCACTCACATGTGAGTGGCCGCTATTAGCTGCTGGAGGCAGCCCTATTGAAAGCAATAAGAAGGCTGCTGGCTCCCACAGCTAATCGTGGCCACTCACCTGTAATCGCTCATGCAGGATTGATATGGGAGTGGTCAGCCCTGGACGCCGACTGCTTGCATCTTGGGCTGATCACTCACATGTGAGTGGCCGCTATTAGCTGCTGGAGGCAGCCCTATTGAAAGCAATAAGAAGGCTGCTGGCTCCCACAGCTAATCGTGGCCACTCACCTGTAATCGCTCATGCAGGATTGACATGGGAGTGGTCAGCCCTGGACGCCGACTGCTTGCATCTTGGGCTGATCACTCGCATGTGAGTGGCCACCATTAGCTGCAGGAGGCAGCACTATTGAAAACAATAAGAAGGCTGCTGGCTCCTGCAGCTAAACGTTGCCACTCACCTGTAATCGCTCATGTCAGGAGTCACATGGGAGTGGTCAGCCCTGGACGCCGACTGCTTGCATCTTGGGCTGATCACTCGCATGTGAGTGGCCACCATTAGCTGCAGGAGGCAGCCCTATTGAAAGCAATAAGAAGGCTGCTGGCTCCTGCAGCTAAACGTTGCCACTCACCTGTAATCGCTCATGCAGGAGTCACATGGGAGTGGTCAGCCCTGGACGCTGACTGCTTGCATCTTGGGCTGATCACTTGCATGTGAGTGGCCACCATTAGCTGCAGGAGGCAGCACTATTGAAAACAATAAGAAGGCTGCTGGCTCCTGCAGCTAATCGTGGCCACTCGCCTGTAATCGCTCATGCAGGAGTCACATGGGAGTGGTCAGCCCTGGATGTAGACTGCTTGTGCTCAGGCAAATACTCTCATGTGATTGGTCGCAATTAACTGCAGGAGGCAGCCTCCTGAAAAGCAATGAAAAGGCTGCTTGTTCCCACAGCTGTTCATGGCCACTCACCTGTAATCGCTCATGCAGCAATCACATGGAATTGATCAGCCGTGAGCCCTGACTGCTTGCATCCAGAGCAGATCACGCTGATGTGACTGTCCGCCATTAGCTGTGGAAGTTTACCCCATTGAAAGCAACAAAAAGACTTCTGGATCCCGCAGCTAATTGTGGTCACTCACCTGTAATCGCTCATGCTGCAATCACACTGGAGTGTCAGCCCTAGACGCTGGCTGCTTGCATCCAGA
The DNA here is from genome assembly GCF_062004578.1 of Staurois parvus. NCBI lineage: Eukaryota > Metazoa > Chordata > Amphibia > Anura > Ranidae > Staurois > Staurois parvus. Next base: position 542,830 of record NW_028318495.1, on the reverse strand, counting down.
GGCAATCATTCGTATAACAGTGACCACAATTAGCTGCGGGAGCCAGCACCCTTCCATTGCTTTCAGTGGGGTTGCCTCCCACTGGGTTTCCCGCATGTAGTCTATGTGCAGGGTGCATTTGCAGGTGTGAATGCACCCTTACACTGTCTCTGTGTGGTGACGGCTATGTCAGTAGATGGGCTTTGCTTCCTTGTCCTTGGGCTATGCTTCCCCCCCCCCCCCCCCCCCCCAAGCGGCTCATAAATGCTTCATTAGGGAGATCCTTGTACTGCAGTTCTTCATGTACAGCTTCCTCTCCAGCAAGGAGAACAGCGAGTTGCTGCACAGTAGAAATATTCCTTGTGTGTGAGCCTTGCAGGTCTTTATGTACACCTTCCTCTCCAGCAAGGAGAACAGTGAGTTGTTGCACAGTAGAGAGAGTCCTTGTTTGTGATCCTTGCAGGTCTTCATGTACTGCTTCCTCTCCAGCAAGGAGGACAGTGAGTTGTTGCACAGTAGAGATATTCCTTGTATGTGATCCTTGTAGGTCTTCATGTACTGCTTTCTCTACAGCAAGGAGAACAGTGAGTTGTTGCACAGTAGAGGGAGTCCTTGTGTGTGTGATCCTTGTAGGTCTTCATGTACTGCTTTCTCTCCAGCAAGGAGAACAGTGAGTTGTTGCACAGTAGAGGGAGTCCTTGTGTGTGTGATCCTTGCAGGTCTTCATGTACTGCTTCCTCTCCAGCAAGGAGGACAGTGAGTTGTTGCACAGTAGAGAGAGTCCTTGTGTGTGTGATCCTTGCAGGTCTTCATGTACTGTTTTCTCTACAGCAAGGAGAACAGTGAGTTGTTGCACAGTAGAGAGAGTCCTTGTGTGTGTGATCCTTGTAGGTCTTCATGTACTGCTTTCTCTACAGCAAGGAGGACAGTGAGTTGTTGCACAGTAGAGAGAGTCCTTGTGTGTGTGATCCTTGCAGGTCTTCATGTACTGCTTTCTCTCCAGCAAGGAGAACAGTGAGTTGTTGCACAGTAAAGAGAGTCCTTGTGTGTGTGATCCTTGCAGGTCTTCATGTACTGCTTCCTCTCCAGCAAGGAGGACAGTGAGTTGTTGCACAGTAGAGAGAGTCCTTGTGTGTGTGATCCTTGTAGGTCTTCATGTACTGCTTTCTCTCCAGCAAGGAGAACAGTGAGTTGTTGCACAGTAGAGAGAGTCCTTGTGTGTGTGATCCTTGCAGGTCTTCATGTACTACTTCCTCTACAGCAAGGAGAACAGTGAGCAGCAAGTAGTGGCATTACAGAACTGGTGAGACTAGCAGTCAAAGGCAGCAGTGCCCTAGATGATCTCACACTGCAGATATACAGTTTTGAGCATGCAGAAAAGAAGTGCCTAGGCACAGGACAAGCTTTATTAGCTCTCAACAGTAATTCAAGACAAAAGGTATATTTTTCAGGGTCCTGCCTGGGCACAGTTACATTTCTGGATGTTTCCTTTTAGGTATCAGATCTTCATCCCTTGAGTTTATTTCTACTGTAATGAGTAAAGTGTTAGTAAAGGATTATTGTTTTTCTTACAATAATAAACATGTCATACTTACCTGCTCCGTGTAATGGTTTTGCACAGAGCAGCCCAGAACCTTCTCTTCTGGGGTCCCCCGCTGGCGCTCTTGGCTCCTTCATTTTTTTTTCTGTGCCCCCATGGCAAGCAGTATGCTAGGGGGGCACACCTAAGGGCTAAATCCTGAACCAGGCTGTGTGCATCTATTGAAATACGCAGTGCAGCTCAGTCCCGCCCCCTACTCTTTGATCACAGGATTTGATTGACAGCAGTAGGAGGTTGCCTCTGTAAGCAAAGAGAGGGGAGAGTTCTGCAGCAGAGAGCGCTGGATTGAGATAGGACTCCGGAAAATGGGGGGGTGGTGGGGGGTGGTGGGGGGCTGGTTATGGAAGATTCTTTACCTTTAGCGCATTTGCCTTTACAGACACTTTAAAAACTATACGGCGTTTACTTTTGGTTGACGTGTCGTAGCAATTATCTTGCCCGATCCTTTGGTGAAATTGGTGGCCAGTTTAACTGAGGCCTTTCTTGGATGGGATCTTTCTTCTCTAACATGGACATCCAATGGAGCAAATTATTGCCCCCAGTCCTAGTTTTATATCTGTGTTATCTACAGAGAACAGTGAGGCATCCTTTTATAGGACCCTCGTTTTTACCTTTTTCAACCCATGCTTACAGCTCAGTGCTGCTGGTTTCCTGTAGGCTCTTTGCAGCCACTTCCCGTCTACAGGCACTCCAGCAATGGTTGCATAGCATTTTTCAGGGCAGGTTTCCTGGTCATGGTAACGGCGCACCGTACCTGTTGAAGCGGCCATTGTAGTCTCCATCGCTAGCACAGGGTGACAACACAGGAGACAGGGACAGAGCAGTGTCACCCCATAACAGGAAGTGGCTAAAAAAGGATACCAGGATCACCAGGGATTTTTTGAATGAGATTGGAGATTTAAAATAATGAAAAAACAAAAAACAAAAACAACTTATTATTATTATTATACAGGATTTATATTATTATTATTATTATACAGGATTTATATTATTATTATTATTATACAGGATTTATATTATTATTATTATACAGGATTTATATTATTATTATTATTATTATACAGGATTTATATTATTATTATTATTATACAGGATTTATATTATTATTATTATTATACAGGATTTATATTATTATTATTATACAGGATTTATATTATTATTATTATTATACAGGATTTATGGCGCCAACAGTTTGCTCAGCACTTTACAATATAACGGGAGACAATACAGCAACAATACAGATCAATACAAGAGGGATAGGAGGGCTCTGATCCTGGGAGCTTACAATCTTCATAAAGTCTGAGATTTCAGGCCTTGTTCCCACCAGTGCAGTTGGGCAGCCTAGCCCACCGCAGTCCCAGCGCGAAGACAAGGCAATTTGCAGAATGTCTTTTGTTTTTGCCCCCCCCCCCCCCCCGTGCTGCGTTGGTGTGCGCTGAAATAATAGGACAGGTTTCATTCCTCTGTAGCGTGTTGGGATGCACTACGGTACAAGGCGCTGAGGTGCGTATAGGCGAATACAATGTCATCCTTCACATTTCAATCAAGAAAAAGGAAGGGGGGGGGGGCTAAAACCTATAAGTATGCGTTTGTACACCACACACCAGCGGGCACACATTGTAGAGAGCGTGGTGTAAAGGGGCCCCGTGATTGGGTTCACATTTACTGTAACATTTACTGCAACCTTATCTAATACATTGCTTAGAAATGCCCCCCCCCCCCATAGTGGCAGCCATTCTTAGCTGACCATACACTCATTCGGCTGAAAAATCAAAGGAAATGCATATGAAATTTCCTATACAGGGGCCGGATACGATCCTTTTACCTGTCTATGTTTGGCCCTTGTGGCACTATTACTCCCAGCAACACCAATGATGGGGAACTATTCCTCCCACTGATACAGTGCCAATCATGCAGCACAATTCTTCCCACTGACACCAATGATAGGCCACTATTCCTCCTACTGACACCAATGATGGGGCACTATTCCTCCCACTGATACCAATGATGGGGTGCTATTCCTCCCACTGATACCAATGATGGGGCACTATTCCTCCCACTGACACCAATGATGGGGTGCTATTCCTCCCACTGATACCAATGATGTGGCACTATTCCTCCCACTGACACCAATGATGGAGCACTATTCCTCCCACTGACACCAATGATGTGGCACTATTCCTCCCACTGACACCAATGATGTGGCACTATTCCTCCCACTGATACCAATGATGGGGCACTATTCCTCCCACTGATACCAAGGATGGGATACTATTCCTCCCACTGACACCAATGATGGAGCACTATTCCTCCCACTGACACCAATGATGGGGCACTATTCCTCCTACTGACACCAATGATGGGGCACTATTCCTCCCACTGACACCAATGATGGAGCACTATTCCTCCCACTGATACCAATGATGGGGCACTATTCCTCCCACTGATACCAATGATGGGGCACTATTCCTCCCACTGATACCGATGATGGGGCTCTATTCCTCCCACTGACACCGATGATGGGGCACTATTCCTCCCACTGACACCGATGATGGGGCACTATTCCTTCCACTGACACCAATGATGGGGCACTATTCCTTCCACTGACACCGATGATGGGACACTATTCCTTCCACTGACACCAAAGATAGGGCACTCTTCCTCCCACTGACACCAATGATGGGACACTATTCCTCCCTCTGACACCAATGATGGGGCACTATTCCTCCCACTGACACCAATGATGGGGCACTATTCCTTCCACTGACACCGATGATGGGGCACTATTCCTCCCACTGACACCAATGATGGGGCACTATTCCTTCCACTGACACCACTGATGGGGCACTCTTCCTCCCACTGACACCAATGATGGGGCACTATTCCTCCCACTGACACCAGTGATGGGGCACTATTCCTCCCACTGATACCAATGATGGGGCACTATTCCTCCCACTGACACCAATGATGGGGGACTATTTCTCCCACTGACACCAATGATGGGGGACTATTCCTCCCACTGACACCAGTGATGGGGCACTATTCCTCCCACTGATACCAGTGATGGGACACTATTCCTCCCACTGATACCAGTGATGGGGCACTATTCCTCCCACTGACACCAGTGATGGGGCACTATTCCTCCCACTGATGCCAATGATGGGGCACTATTCCTCCCACTGATACCAATGATGGGGCACTATTCCTCCCACTGACACCAATGATGGGGCACTATTCCTCCCACTGACACCAATGATGGGGCACTATTCCTCCCACTGACACCAATGATGGGGCATTGTTTACTCCCATTGACGTTAGAGCATTTTCCACTCACATGGATAGACGCATCCCCCAAACAGTAAACTAGTCCTCCGCTTAGAAAGTCAGTAGACCCCTTGGGCTAAAAAAAATATAAATAAATCTAATAGTGTATGGCCAGAGGTATGTTGAATTACAAAAGACTGCGAGCTGCATATGGCCATAGACAGGGAGGTTTCCTCCAGGTTTCTCCTAGTGATCTTTTATCAAGCCTGCATACTGCACGGCTTTAAAGGGTTCGTTCACCTTTACGAAAAAACTGCCTATGCAGGTAAGGGGTGTCTGTAGAACAAAGTGTGTAGCTGGTGACAAAAGTTGGATAATGCCCTTGTGTGGGTGTGGGCCATTTAGATACCTCCTGAAGCCTGACTGGAATACTCCCAGGATGTTGCTAAGTGAGGCCTAGTTGTTTGTGGTCACCATCATCACAGGATCTTTTTCTCTGATTCAAACTCCTTCTTGTGCCCTCTCTCACGCTCACCCCCCTTCCCCCCCCCCCCCCCCGATGCATTAGGTGTGAGCAGTGTTTGAGAGTTCACTCCTGTGATGGAGGAGGTGAGCAGTAATGACTAGGCCTCACTTAGCAACATCCCGGGTGTCTTCCAGTCAGGCTTCAGGAGGTACGCAAATGTCCTACGCCTATTATTTACTAAAATAATTGCATTTCCATGTTCTGAGTACCGTAGGAGACCAGATATAGTGAATGCGGGGTCCGGGGAGAGCGGATATAGTGAACGCGGGGTCCGGGGGGAGCGGATATAGTGAACGCGGGGTCCGGGGGGAGCGGATATAGTGAACGCGGGGTCCGGGGGGAGCGGATATAGTGAACGCGGGGTCCGGGGGGAGCGGATATAGTGAACGCGGGGTCCGGGGAGAGCGGATATAGTGAACGCGGGGTCCGGGGAGAGCGGATATAGTGAACGCGGGGTCCGGGGGGAGCGGATATAGTGAACGCGGGGTCCGGGGGGAGCGGATATAGTGAACGCGGGGTCCGGGGGGAGCGGATATAGTGAATGCGGGGTCCGGGGAGACCGAATATAGTGAATGCAGGATCCGGGGAGACCGGTTACAGTGGATGCGGGGTCCGGGGAGAGCGGATATAGTGAACGCGGGGGTCCAGGGAGAGCGGATATAGTGAACGCGGGGGTCCGGGGAGAGCGGATATAGTGAACGCGGGGGTCCGGGGAGAGCGGATATAGTGAACGCGGGGGTCCGGGGGGAGCGGATATAGTGAACGCGGGGGTCCGGGGGGAGCGGATATAGTGAACGCGGGGGTCCGGGGGGAGCGGATATAGTGAACGCGGGGGTCCGGGGGGAGCGGATATAGTGAACGCGGGGTCCGGGGGGAGCGGATATAGTGAACGCGGGGTCTGGGGAGACCGAATATAGTGAACGCGGGATCCGGGGAGAACCTCTGTCAGGTCTTTGTTGCGGTCTGGGCTCCCATTAGTGAGATTCGCACTCTCTGTTTGTGTTTACTGTTATTACCGAGAACGGATATAGTGAACGCGGGGGTCCGGGGGGAGCGGATATAGTGAACGCGGGGGTCCGGGGGGAGCGGATATAGTGAACGCGGGGTCCGGGGGGAGCGGATATAGTGAACGCGGGGTCCGGGGGGAGCGGATATAGTGAACGCGGGGTCCGGGGGGAGCGGATATAGTGAACGCGGGGTCCGGGGAGACCGGTTACAGTGGACGCGGGGTCCGGGGAGAGCGGATACAGTGGACGCGGGGTCCGGGGAGAGCGGATACAGTGAACGCGGGGTCCGGGGAGAGCGGATACAGTGAACGCGGGGTCCGGGGAGAGCGGATACAGTGAACGCGGGGGTCCGGGGGGAGCGGATACAGTGAACGCGGGGGTCCGGGGGGAGCGGATACAGTGAACGCGGGGTCCGGGGGGAGCGGATACAGTGAACGCGGGGGTCCGGGGAGAGCGGATACAGTGAACGCGGGGTCCGTGGAGAACCTCTGTCAGGTCTTTGTTGCGGTCTGGGCTCCCATTAGTGAGATTCGCACTCTCTGTTTGTGTTTACTGTTATTACCGAGAACGGATATAGTGAACGCGGGGGTCCGGGGGGAGCGGATATAGTGAACGCGGGGGTCCGGGAGGAGCAGATATAGTGAACGCGGGGGTCCGGGGGGAGCGGATATAGTGAACGCGGGGGTCCGGGGGGAGCGGATATAGTGAACGCGGGGTCCGGGGAGAGCGGATATATAGTGAATGCGGGGTCCGTGGAGAACCCCTGTCAGGTCTTTGTTGCGGTCTGGGCTCCCATTAGTGAGATTCGCACTCTCTGTTTGTGTTTACTGTTATTACAGAGAGTCAAAGTGAAAGAAAATCCCAAATTTAGGGTTGTCACCTGAAAAGGACAGAAGGGAAATCTTCCAATCGCATAGCTCCAAGCTGTCCCTTATTTCGAGGGACTGTCCCTCATTCAGAACAAAGTCCCCCTGACCCTCTTTCCTCCTCATTTGTCCCTCACCTATAAAGCTGTAAATAAAATGCACTATTATGTTCCCCAGATCTAACCTTTCATCCAGTTTCTAAATTGATTCATTTGTAAATTTCAAAAAACCAATATAAAGGGATAGAAGTGGTAAAAACGAATCATTTTTTTTATTGTACAACTCTCTTTTAAGCTGTCGCCCTCCAGAGGATTTCCCCCCCTTCCTGACCCGGCCATTTTTTGCATTACGGCGCTGCGTTACTTTGACTCACAATTGCGCGGTCATGCAACGCTGCACCTAAATTTAAATCTCCATTCTTTTTTCCCACAAATACAGCTTTCTTTCGGTGGTATTTGATCGTCTGTGCATTTTTAATTTTTTGTGCTATAAAAAAAGGCTGACAATTTTGAGAAAAAAAAACAATATTTTTAACTTTTTACTATTAAACTTCCAGTAAAAAAAATGTAAAAAATCAAATTTCATCATAAATTTCGGCCAAAATGTATTCTGCGACGTGTGTTTGCTATAAAAAAAAATCCCAATACGTGTAAATTAATTGGTTTACGTTTAAGTTATAGCGTTTAAAAATGGCGGTATAGATTCTGTGATTTTTTTTTTTTCTTTAAATTTAATTTTTACTAGTAATGGCGGCAATCAGCGACTTATAGCAGGACTGCGGCGGGCATCCTTTAGATTGTAAGCTCCACGAGCCGGGCCCTCCTATTCCTTCTGTACTGAAATGTATTGTAATTGTACCGCCCCCCTTATATTGTACAGCGCTGCGCAAACTGTTGGCACTATATAAATCCTGTATATTAATAATAATAATAATTCTGACACTGGGGGGGAACTGACTTGGTGTCACTGATATCCCCAGTGACACCAATACAGTGATCAGTGCTAATAAAAAGCCCTGACACTGTACTAAAGGCACTGGGCAGGAAGGGGTTAACATGAGGGGCACTCAGAGGGTTAACTGTGTGCTGTTTTACTGTGTGCTGTGTGTGTGCTTTACACTGCTTTGCAGAGCCATACAAAGCAGTGTGCAGTTCTCTTCCCTCCGTCGGTAATGCTCCTCGATCGCTGGGTGCCAGCGAGTAATCACCGGCCGGGACCTGGAGATTGACGGCCAAGGCCACGAATAGCGACTCGCGTGCCACCCCTGCCCAGAAATGCAAAATGATTTTGCGCACCCCTCCTGCCCTGTAGCATTATATCTGCTGTAGGGCAGCTGGAAAGCGGTTAAGGAGGGCGTGGCAGGGGGTGTGTCTTATGCCTACATACTTTTGCTAATAGGTGTCCTTCATTCCCATCTCAGAAAGTAGGGAGGCATGCAGTGGGAACAGTTGCCCTGGTGACAACGGGGAATTCACTTTCACTTCCTGTTGTGGCCATGGGGCAGGAAGTGAAGGGGAATCTCCCCAGTGAAATGTATACGGCAAATAATAACCTGACGGGTTATAACCCACCCTTACTGTATCCAAAATGAGAGTTTGGCCTTGAGTACTACTTTAAGGCTGCTGACCACGTTGTCCAGTCATTTATTTGTTCTCTTTCCCCTTAGATGAGGAAGAGATCCTCTCATTATGGGCCAGCCTGTGGCCTGAGGGCCGCAAGTGGCCCTTTGGTAAATGATGTGCGGCCCTCAGCAGTCTGTAGCGGGGACATTGATTAGGGTATTAGTATTGATCTCTACTATCTTCATGTAACGTGTCCGCACCTTCGTATTGTCTTCTGCAGCCTGTCCCCAGCTTCGTATTGTCTTCTGCAGCCTGTCCGCACCTTCGTATTGTCTTCTGCAGCCTGTCCCCACCTTCGTATTGTCTTCTGCAGCCTGTCCCCACCTTCGTATTGTCTTCTGCAGCCTGTCCCCACCTTCGTATTGTCTTCTGCAGCCTGTCCCCAGCTTCGTATTGTCTTCTGCAGCCTGTCCGCACCTTCGTATTGTCTTCTGCAGCCTGTCCCCAGCTTCGTATTGTCTTCTGCAGCCTGTCCCCAGCTTCGTATTGTCTTCTGCAGCCTGTCCCCAGCTTCGTATTGTCTTCTGCAGCCTGTCCCCAGCTTCGTATTGTCTTCTGCAGCCTGTCCCCACCTTCGTATTGTCTTCTGCAGCCTGTCCCCACCTTCGTATTGTCTTCTGCAGCCTGTCCCCAGCTTCGTATTGTCTTCTGCAGCCTGTCTCCAGCTTCGTATTGTCTTCTGCAGCCTGTCCCCAGCTTCGTATTGTCTTCTGCAGCCTGTCCGCACCTTCGTATTGTCTTCTGCAGCCTGTCCCCACCTTCGTATTGTCTTCTGCAGCCTGTCCGCACCTTCGTATTGTCTTCTGCAGCCTGTCCGCACCTTCGTATTGTCTTCTGCAGCCTGTCCCCACCTTCGTATTGTCTTCTGCAGCCTGTCCCCACCTTCGTATTGTCTTCTGCAGCCTGTCCCCACCTTCGTATTGTCTTCTGCAGCCTGTCCCCACCTTCGTATTGTCTTCTGCAGCCTGTCCCCAGCTTCGTATTGTCTTCTGCAGCCTGTCTCCAGCTTCGTATTGTCTTCTGCAGCCTGTCCCCAGCTTCGTATTGTCTTCTGCAGCCTGTCCGCACCTTCGTATTGTCTTTTGCAGCCTGTCCCCACCTTCGTATTGTCTTCTGCAGCCTGTCCGCACCTTCGTATTGTCTTCTGCAGCCTGTCCGCACCTTCGTATTGTCTTCTGCAGCCTGTCCCCACCTTCGTATTGTCTTCTGCAGCCTGTCCCCACCTTCGTATTGTCTTCTGCAGCCTGTCCCCACCTTCGTATTGTCTTCTGCAGCCTGTCCCCAGCTTCGTATTGTCTTCTGCAGCCTGTCCCCAGCTTCGTATTGTCTTCTGCAGCCTGTCCCCAGCTTTGTATTGTCTTCTGCAGCCTGTCCCCAGCTTTGTATTGTCTTCTGCAGCCTGTCCCCAGCTTTGTATTGTCTTCTGCAGCCTGTCCCCAGCTTTGTATTGTCTTCTGCAGCCTGTCCCCAGCTTCGTATTGTCTTCTGCAGCCTGTCCCCACCTTCGTATTGTCTTCTGCAGCCTGTCCCCAGCTTTGTATTGTCTTCTGCAGCCTGTCCCCAGCTTCGTATTGTCTTCTGCAGCCTGTCCGCACCTTCGTATTGTCTTCTGCAGCCTGTCCCCAGCTTCGTATTGTCTTCTGCAGCCTGTCCCCAGCTTCGTATTGTCTTCTGCAGCCTGTCCCCACCTTCGTATTGTCTTCTGCAGCCTGTCCCCAGCTTTGTATTGTCTTCTGCAGCCTGTCCCCAGCTTCGTATTGTCTTCTGCAGCCTGTCCGCACCTTCGTATTGTCTTCTGCAGCCTGTCCCCACCTTCGTATTGTCTTCTGCAGCCTGTCCCCACCTTCGTATTGTCTTCTGCAGCCTGTCCGCACCTTCGTATTGTCTTCTGCAGCCTGTCCCCAGCTTCGTATTGTCTTCTGCAGCCTGTCCCCAGCTTCGTATTGTCTTCTGCAGCCTGTCCCCAGCCAGCAATGTATCCTGCCCTCACTCTCTGACCCTCATTTCATCTATTAGGTCTACAGTTTCTGACAGTCATATATTGAACAGTATATGCAACCCTTTGGTGACGTCAGGGGCCACATTTGAGGCCCCCTTTAGCTCATAAGCAGACAACCACTGTCCTATAAGATCAGGCAGACGCTGGACCAGTGTTCTCAGGATCTCTCCTAGCATAGGAGGCTTCAAGGCCCAAAGGGTTAATCTAGCCCTACTGGAGTCTCTCGGCTTCCTTTACACTAACATACAATCGGCCTTTTCCTTGTATAGCTTTGTCTTCATTAGTATACATTGAATCCTGGACGGGGCTTTCCAGGCCAAGCTCATTTACCAAACCTTGTTTCTGACACCTCAAGTAAAAAAATGTCTGCATTGCACCAAGATGTCAGAGCATGAGGAAGAGCGAGAGAGAGAAAAAAAAACACCCTTAAAATTCCAAAAACCAATCCAGTGTCCTGAATCACTGCTACACCAATGGCAACCCAGATCTGCTGAACTGCTGATATTGGAGAAAGCAGAAAGGCGTTCTGGAACGTTCTTGTCATGTGAATGTGGGTTTCACTGCCAGGAAGCTAAAGCTGGTTTTCAAAGAGGGGAATTTATGGAGGAGGAAAATTATTAATCCATGTGAGAGGATGGCTCTACAGTTTCTTCATAAGGCAAATAAAATATGTAATTCATTTACACTATAGCAACCATCTACTTGTTCAAGACTCACACAAAGGAGATGTTTGGTTGCTGCAGAGAGCTCCTAAACTGAGAGAGACTGGCCATGAGATCCCAAATTGGGAAAGACTGTCCGAGAGATCCCAGACTGGGAAAGACTGGCCAGGAGATCCCAGGCAGGGAAAGACTGGCCGAGAGATCCCAGACCGGGAAAGACTGGCCGAGAGATCCCAGACCGGGAAAGACTGGCCGAGAGATCCCAGACCGGGAAAGACTGGCCAGGAGATCCCAGGCAGGGAAAGACTGGCCGAGAGATCCCAAACTGGGAAAGATTGGCCGAGAGATCCCAGACCGGGAAAGACTGTCCGAGAGATCCCGGACCGGGAAAGACTGTCCGAGAGGTCCCGGACCGGGAAAGACTGTCCGAGAGATCCCGGACCGGGAAAGACTGTCCGAGAGATCCCGGACCGGGAAAGACTGTCCGAGAGATCCCGGACCGGGAAAGACTGTCCGAGAGATCCCGGACCGGGAAAGACTGTCCGAGAGATCCCGGACCGGGAAAGACTGTCCGAGAGATCCCGGACCGGGAAAGACTGTCCGAGAGATCCCGGACCGGGAAAGACTGGCCGAGAGATCCCGGACCGGGAAAGACTGGCCGAGAGATACCAAACCGGGAAAGCCTGGCAGAGCAATCCCAGGCAGGGAAAGACTGGCCCGAGAGATCCCGGCCCGGGAAAGACTGGCCCGAGAGATCCCGGCCCGGGAAAGACTGGCCGAGAGATACCAAACTGTTAGCAAAGGTGCCCATCTAGCCCTTGGGCTGCAGTTTGGAGACCACTAGAGTAAAAGAAGAGAGAATGTAGCACAAGCCCTGCAATCTTCCAGTTGATTGGAGATCCCCTATACATAGAAGAAATCCTTTCCAGGGCACCCATAGTTGGATATCACAAGGTGAGCCCAAGGGATGAAGAGTGGGCCCCGAGATGGATTAACCCTTTCTTGGTATGCGCTCCATCCTGGCGCTCCCTGAGCATGCATAATGACTCCTGGCAGGTAGGTTGTAGAGGAGGGCAGGTTTCCCATAACTGTTGGGACAACCCATGTGAAAATATTTGTTACCACAATTTGTTGTCTGGCCTGTTTTTTATTTTTTTTTTATTTTTCCCCTCGAGACCTGAGAATTACTCAGACTGCAGTGTCCATAGCCAGCTTTGATACCCACACCCCCCCCCCCCCCACACACACACACACACACACACACACACCCGTTGAAGCATTTGCTAGATGGCGTTAGCAAATCACTAACTTGTTGCCTGAAGATTATCTTTAAAGTGGTTGTAAACCTCAGACATGAACAAAGCATATCCCTCTATAGTGTGTATTTGTCTCAATCCAGAGCATTTCTGTCTGCTGCCTCCTTCCTCTGCTATCAGCATGAATCACATCTGACTAGTTTTCCTGACACGTAGAGAAAAATGGTGACGGGAAGGGATCTCCAGCACACAGCCTGTGATTGACAGCCTCAGCTCTCTTCTTATCTGCTGTGTGAAAGGGGGGTCCCTTCCCTCCAATCAGCTCTCAATGAGCTCTGTAAAGTGTAACTTCAGCTCCCCACCCCCTGCCTTCTAAAAGCTCAGACAAGCTTTATAAATTCTGGACTTTAAACAGGCATAGAGAACAGAAGACTGCAGATAGACGGGTACAACTTATGAAGGAGGGTTTGTTTCACCTCTGTGTATCACCTGATGCTGGTCACTTCGCTTGGTATACATGAGGTTTACAACCACTTTAGGTCTTTTCTTTAGCTGAAAGAAGTTTTAACTATATTGCATTTTTGTACTCCAGTGCGGGGACAAGGGGTGGGGAGGAGGGACGGCTGCCCTGGGCACAGTGGTTTACTGTAGGGATTAGGGCACCTTCCTGATTTTGACAAGTGAGTGACTGCTGGGTGTAGGATTTAACCGCTTGCTGAGTACAATTGCTGCAGCAGATCGGTTCTTACAGGCACAATCACATACCGGTACATCGTGTCTTTCTTCCGAGTCCGCTTATGGACCTGAGACACTGTGCTGTCATTGGCTGCAGCACAAGCCGATCAGCGGGTCTCAGCCAATGATTTATGGCCGGGACCCACTGATCGGCTCCGCGAATGATAGGAAGGAGAGAGCTCTGTGTTGGTAAACAACAAAGGGCTGTCTACAGACAGCAGCAATGTGCCTTTTTGTTTCTCCCTGCAAAGCAAAAGTAAAACACCACACAGTACATACAGTAAGCCAGGGGTGGACTGACCATTTGGAAACTCGGGCACTGCCTGAGGGCCCAGGGTCAGTAGGGGGCCCCATGAAATGCCCCTGGTACCTTTTTCATAGGCTTTTTTGAGTTTGGGCAAGGACACAGGGACCCCATGATCCCCTATTGCCCGGGGGCCCCATGAGTTGTCAGTCTGCCCCTGCACTAAGCATTGTTAGGCACACAGTTAACCCCTTAATCACCCTAGATGTTAACCCCTCCCAGCCATTCTCATTAGTACAGTGACAGTGTATTTGTAGTATTATCACTGATCACTGTATTGGTGTCACTGGTGATCTCAGTGGCAGTTAGTCAGTTCCCCTTCCAGCGTCAGTTAGTGTCAGATTGCCTGCCACACTCACAGTCCCACTATAAGTCGCTGTTCAACGCCATTACTAATATAAAATAAAATTTTTAAACCATTCCTGTATTGGGATATATACAGTAATGTTTTACATTTATTTTATATTAGTAATGGCGGTGAACAGCGACTTATAGTGGGACTGTGAGTGTGGCAGGCAATCTGATAGTTTGTAGATTGTACAACTTTCACGCAAACCAATCAATATACACGTATTGGGATTTTATTTTTTTACCAAAGACATGTAGCAGAATACATTTTGGCTTAAATTTATGAAGACATTTGATTTTTTATTAGATGTTTTATAGCAGTAAGTAGAAAATGTATTTTTTTTTTTTTTTCTCAAAATTTTGAGTCTTTTTTTTGTTTATATCGCAAAAAAAATAAAACCCAGTGGTGATCGAATACCATCAAAAGAAAGCTCTATTTGTGTGAAACAAAATGGTGTAAATTTCGTCTGCATGACTGCGCAATTACCAGTTAAAAAAAAAAGGGGGGGGGGGAAGGTTTACAATCACTTTAAATAATTATCGGCCGGAATGCGAATGCACATTTGTGTATGTAACACGCAAGCTGCAGATAATAAAACGTGGAATCCTTGTGATGTTGGCCACAGCTCCTCTTCCTGTGCATTAGATGTGATAATGTGCCGCCTTCGTCTTGAGGCTCCTCGTGTAGCAGAGCAGTCCTGGCTCAGGGTGGGAGATCTCGGGAAGGCAGTCCTGGCTCAGGGTGGGAGATCTCGGGAAGGCAGTCCTGGCTCAGGGTGGGAGATCTCGGGAGGGCAGTCCCTGGCTCAGGGTGGGAGATCTCGGGAAGGCAGTCCTGGCTCAGGGGTGGGAGATCTCGGGAAGGCAGTCCTGGCTCAGGGTGGGAGATCTCGGGAAGGCAGTCCTGGCTCAGCGTGGGAGATCTCGGGAAGGCAGTCCTGGCTCAGGGTGGGAGATCTCGGGAAGGCAGTCCTGGCTCAGGGTGGGAGATCTCGGGAAGGCAGTCCGGCTCAGGGTGGGAGATCTCGGGAAGGCAGTCCTGGCTCAGGGTAGGAGATCTCTGGGAAGGCAGTCCTGGCTCAGGGTGGGAGATCTCGGGAAGGCAGTCCTGGCTCAGGGTGGGAGATCTCAGGAAGGCAGTCCTGGCTCAGGGTGGGAGATCTCGGGAAGGCAGTCCTGGCTCAGGGTGGGAGATCTCGGGAAGGCAGTCCTGGCTCAGGGTGGGAGATCTCGGGAAGGCAGTCCTGGCTCAGGGTGGAGATCTCGGGGCAGTCCTGGCTCAGGGTGGGAGATCTCGGGGCAGTCCTGGCTCAGGGTGGGAGATCTCGGGGCAGTCCTGGCTCAGGGTGGGAGATCTCGGGGCAGTCCTGGCTCAGGGTGGGAGATCTCGGGGCAGTCCTGGCTCAGGGTGGGAGATCTCGGGAAGGCAGTCCTGGCTCAGGGTGGGAGATCTCGGGAAGGCAGTCCTGGCTCAGGGTGGGAGATCTCGGGAAGGCAGTCCTGGCTCAGGGTGGGAGATCTCGGGAAGGCAGTCCTGGCTCAGGGTGGGAGATCTCGGGAAGGCAGTCCTGGCTCAGGGTGGGAGATCTCGGGAAGGCAGTCCTGGCTCAGGGTGGGAGATCTCGGGAAGGCAGTCCTGGCTCAGGGTGGGAGATCTTGGGGCAGTCCTGGCTCAGGGTGGGAGATCTCGGGGCAGTCCTGGCTCAGGGTGGGAGATCTCGGGGCAGTCCTGGCTCAGGGTGGGAGATCTCGGGGCAGTCCTGGCTCAGGGTGGGAGATCTCGGGGCAGTCCTGGCTCAGGGTGGGAGATCTCGGGGCAGTCCTGGCTCAGGGTGGGAGATCTCGGGAAGGCAGTCCTGGCTCAGGGTGGGAGATCTCGGGAAGGCAGTCCTGGCTCAGGGTGGGAGATCTCGGGAAGGCAGTCCTGGCTCAGGGTGGGAGATCTCGGGAAGGCAGTCCTGGCTCAGGGTGGGAGATCTCGGGAAGGCAGTCCTGGCTCAGGGTGGGAGATCTCGGGAAGGCAGTCCTGGCTCAGGGTGGGAGATCTCGGGAAGGCAGTCCTGGCTCAGGGTGGGAGATCTCGGGAAGGCAGTCCTGGCTCAGGGTGGGAGATCTCGGGAAGGCAGTCCTGGCTCAGGGTGGGAGATCTCGGGAGGGCAGTCCTGGCTCAGGGTGGGAGATCTCGGGAGGGCAGTCCTGGCTCAGGGTGGGAGATCTCGGGAAGGCAGTCCTGGCTCAGGGTGGGAGATCTCGGGAAGGCAGTCCTGGCTCAGGGTGGGAGATCTCGGGAAGGCAGTCCTGGCTCAGGGTGGGAGATCTCGGGAAGGCAGTCCTGGCTCAGGGTGGGAGATCTCGGGAAGGCAGTCCTGGCTCAGGGTGGGAGATCTCGGGAAGGCAGTCCTGGCTCAGGGTGGGAGATCTCGGGAAGGCAGTCCTGGCTCAGGGTGGGAGATCTCGGGAAGGCAGTCCTGGCTCAGGGTGGGAGATCTCGGGAAGGCAGTCCTGGCTCAGGGTGGGAGATCTCGGGAAGGCAGTCCTGGCTCAGGGTGGGAGATCTCGGGAAGGCAGTCCTGGCTCAGGGTGGGAGATCTCGGGAAGGCAGTCCTGGCTCAGGGTGGGAGATCTCGGGAAGGCAGTCCTGGCTCAGGGTGGGAGATCTCGGGAAGGCAGTCCTGGCTCAGGGTGGGAGATCTCGGGAAGGCAGTCCTGGCTCAGGGTGGGAGATCTCGGGAAGGCAGTCCTGGCTCAGGGTGGGAGATCTCGGGAAGGCAGTCCTGGCTCAGGGTGGGAGATCTCGGGGCAGTCCTGGCTCAGGGTGGGAGATCTCGGGGCAGTCCTGGCTCAGGGTGGGAGATCTCGGGAAGGCAGTCCTGGCTCAGGGTGGGAGATCTCGGGAAGGCAGTCCTGGCTCAGGGTGGGAGATCTCGGGAAGGCAGTCCTGGCTCAGGGTGGGAGATCTCGGGAAGGCAGTCCTGGCTCAGGGTGGGAGATCTCGGGAAGGCAGTCCTGGCTCAGGGTGGGAGATCTCGGGAAGGCAGTCCTGGCTCAGGGTGGGAGATCTCGGGAAGGCAGTCCTGGCTCAGGGTGGGAGATCTCGGGAAGGCAGTCCTGGCTCAGGGTGGGAGATCTCGGGAAGGCAGTCCTGGCTCAGGGTGGGAGATCTCGGGAAGGCAGTCCTGGCTCAGGGTGGGAGATCTCGGGAAGGCAGTCCTGGCTCAGGGTGGGAGATCTCGGGAAGGCAGTCCTGGCTCAGGGTGGGAGATCTCGGGAAGGCAGTCCTGGCTCAGGGTGGGAGATCTCGGGAAGGCAGTCCTGGCTCAGGGTGGGAGATCTCGGGAAGGCAGTCCTGGCTCAGGGTGGGAGATCTCGGGAAGGCAGTCCTGGCTCAGGGTGGGAGATCTCGGGAAGGCAGTCCTGGCTCAGGGTGGGAGATCTCGGGAAGGCAGTCCTGGCTCAGGGTGGGAGATCTCGGGAAGGCAGTCCTGGCTCAGGGTGGGAGATCTCGGGAAGGCAGTCCTGGCTCAGGGTGGGAGATCTCGGGAAGGCAGTCCTGGCTCAGGGTGGGAGATCTCGGGAAGGCAGTCCTGGCTCAGGGTGGGAGATCTCGGGAAGGCAGTCCTGGCTCAGGGTGGGAGATCTCGGGAAGGCAGTCCTGGCTCAGG